>NC_053431.1:25321431-25621431 GCF_007990345.1 Gossypium hirsutum | reverse complement strand
TTGGGCTCTAATGTCTTTTTACTCCTCACTCTCAATGCTTGACAATGCTCCTTCCCTGGACTCCTCGGATTCTCCGTATCACTAGGTAAAGTACCTTGTGGTCGGTTCTTGAGTTCAGTAGTGTAACAGCCCGATTTTGGGGCTACTCAGAATAGTGGTTTCGGGACCACAAATACAAAGTCAGAGAAATTATTTGATTATTATTTTGGATTCATCTCATGCTTATATTAGTACATGAAAAATTTGGTGAGTTAGTTTTGACGTTTGTATGTCCAATTGCAAAGAAAATGACTAAATCGCATAAAATGCAAAAGTACCATTTTGATAGCTAAATGTGTTATTTTATTAGAGAAGCAAAATTAGGGGATTTTAAAGGGCAATTAGACCCCTAGAAATATAGTGGTCGGCCATAGGAGACATATGTGGTCAAAATTTTCAAAATTTGTTGGGTTAAGTGGCCAATTTTAACTAAAATAGAAATAAAATAAAAGAAGGATGATATCATCCCTTACTCATTGATCGCGTTATTTCGTGATAGGTTTTAAATATTTATAATTAATCGTTCTTGAAGCTAACTATTATCGCAATGTAGGCAAGTGTACCTATCAAACAGTAGTATAGTTTTAACAAGACCGGATTGTCGAACCCAAAGGAACTAAAAGTACTAGTAATGACCGTCTTTTTATTATCTAGCTTAAGAATAAAGAGGTTTTGTTTTAACTAACTAATTATCAAAACTAAGAACTCACAGAAAGTAGAATTGGGGAATTGCTTTTGGGAAAATCGATTGATTGAGACAATACCTAAGGAAAAATCCACCTAGACTTTACTTGTTATTCTGGCTCCGAATCGGACGATTTATTCACTTAACTTGTTCCGTAGAGATCCCTAGGTTATGTTATCATCCCTATTCAAGATGGATAACGTCTAATCCCTAGGTTGAATAATTGAGACCTTTCTCTAATTAACACCCTAGGGTTGCATTAACTCGATCTATGGATCCCCTTATTAGGTTTCACCCTAATCCGGCAAAATCTTGTCACCCTATGTCTAGGTGCGCAAACAACTCCGCTTAATTATGACAAATGTACTCTTAGACAGGGTCTATTCCTCTTCTGAATAAGAGCTTATCTTGAATCGGTATCCTAGGATATCAAAACAATAATTAAGAACACATAATTAAGAACTAGTTAAATATTTATCATACAATTCAGAATACAATAACAAGATTCGTCTTAGGTTTTATTCCCATTAGGTATTTAGGGGTTTTAATTCATAACTAAATAAGAAAACATCTCAGAATAATAAAGAATACAAAACATAAAGAAAACCTAAAACTCTTGAAGGGGAAATTGAGGAGAGATCTTCAGTCTTGATAATGAATCCAGCTTCTGAAATGGATCAATCGCCTTCCTTGGAGTAATTTCTTCCTTCCTCCCTGTGTGTCCCCCTTTTCTTCCTCTTCTAGGGTGTATTTATAGGCTTTGGAATGCGTAAAAGCCTTCAAACTTAGCCTTTTTCGAATTGGAATCAACTTGGGCTCGATAGAGACATGCCCGTGTGACAAGCCCGTGTGCGATTACTTCAGGCCGTGCTCGAGCCTGCCAAATTGACACGGCTATGTGGTCTGCCCGTGTGAGGAGGTCCAAGCCGTGTTGATTTCGTACTTTGGCCCACTTTCTCTGTTTTTGGCCCGTTTCTCGTTCCTTTCGCTCTCATATGCTCTCCTAAGTATAAAATATGAAATTAAAGCATTAAGAGCATCAAATTCACCAATTCTACAGGAAAATCATCCATAAAATGCGTTAAGCATGGGGTAAAAATATGTATAAATTACAGTTTATCAAATACCCCCACACTTAAGCATTTGCTTGTCCTCAAGAAAAATCCTCAACTCATAATCAAAATAAATTCTTCTCAATTTATAATTTCTATTGATAATATCTCAAAATAATCCATAGGTAATCATACATTGAGAATTCAATAAAAGAACATAAAAGTTTCAAACATTCCAAGTTGAGTATTTAATCATGCATACATAGGTGTCTCCCCTCATCTAAGTAATTACCTTTGATTCAGAATATCACAGAGTTTCACATCCTCACTAAAGATTCACTCAAATCACTCGAGGTGTTTAAGGACAATAATTGAAGCACTCAATAGTCAATAATGAAAAATTATTACCATAGGCTTGCATGAAAATCAAATCTCCACCACTATAATTGAGATGATACATCAATCAAAAGGTCTTTAGAGGGTTGTAATGAGGCTTGGTTAGGGGGTGTGGTCACAGGCTAAAAGAAAAATTTAGAATTGAGATTGAATTGAAAAATCACTTAACTAGAAAAAGATTTAATATCACTTGCGTACAACAGAGCTTCTTCTCATAATATGGAATTAAACACATCTCAAAAACAAAAGATTACTACTACTAATATGTATACTTTTTTTTATAAGAACACATAATTACAAAATAGAATAAAACATAGTTAAGCAACTATTTCAATTCAAATCTCGACAAAAATGGGGATCAAATTAATTTAGGGGATTTCAACAATAATAGGTTAAGGGTTAATATTAAGGGTAATACAAGAATTGGTTTGTTAGGCTTAAAGGGGTTTACTAAGGGTTAATCGTGGAGGTAGGCTTTTCATGGCATGAGTGGGTTAATCCTAAGTGCCTTAATCATTTTGACATATCAAATCAAATGGTGTGGTCTTGACATGCATAATCAAGCAAGTTCTAGAATAATAGTTCAATATTGACGCACTCAAAGCAATAATAAAAGTGAGCATGAAAGAATTAATAGATGCTCAAACGGCTCAAAATCTCACAAAAATTATGGCTTTTTGATGTTTAGAACTTGTGAATTCCAACTCAAAGTAATACGTAAACTTTGGGGAAACAACCTAAAATTTTAAATTCTTAAAAATCAACTTATCATGCTCAATTCTCTAATGTCTTAAGGTTTAAACAATCAATGCATAAATTCCTATGTTTTAATTCAAGATATATCAATCAAAATCATAAATCAATTAAAATTTATCCTAAATATGATATGAAAGCTTTTCAAGAGAACAAGGCAGTCATTCAGGGATTTTTCTAATAATGAAATAAATGCCCCCCCACACTTAAGATGTACATTGCCCTCAATGTACAAAGATAGATATTAGAATATAAAAATAAGATAGGGAGAGAAGTGAAACTTCCTGAGTTAAAAATGGATGAAATTCCTGGATTAGCGAGAGCGAGTTGTTGGAAATAAAGCTGGAGGACAAACATGATTCTGAAGAACAAAAGGAGAATTGGGGGAATAATTTGGTAGTAATCATAAGGATAAACAGTGTTTAAAAACAAAATAATCTTCAAAAATTAATGAAAGAAAAATAAAAGAAGATAGATAATCTAATTTTTCAAGTGGCACGGCCAGTTCACACACTCGTGTGGGTTGTGTCCAGCCCATGTTTGCTGTGAAGTGAGATATCATCACACGGCCTTAGGGCACGCCTGTGTGTATAGGCCATATGGCTATATGATCATGTTACACGACCGTGTGTGATGTGATTCGCTTCTCCCACGGTCGTGTCGCTCTGCCCACGTCTGTGTTATTTTGATAGTGTTGTCCACGTGTCATTTGGCAGATTTGAACACGGTCAGGTCGTACGACTGTGGCATTTTATCGTAGCCCGTGTTTGGGAAAATCTTTGCCCTGTTTTCACACTGCCTTAAGCACGCCTGTGTGCTTAGCCACGTCTCTATGGAAAACTTGTATTCTAGAGCTCCGTTAGTAAATTAGGTGTTGAAAACTAAATTTTAAAGAAGTTAATACAATTAGTGCTCGGGTTGCCTCCTGAGAAGTGCTTATTTATAGTCTAAGCTCGACTTACCTCTCTGTTGAATGGTCATGATGGTTTGAAGAGTTTATACTCCTCATTCCGGCTATCAATCTCATCAAAATAAGGTTTTAAACGGGTGTTATTTACCTTAAAAGTGTCGTACTTTCGATGACTCACCTTGACTGTACCGAATGGGAAAATGCTGAGTATCGTAAGAGGGATTTCTTCATTCAGTGTGGTAGTGACAATGTGGGGATCTGCGGCATCTAATAAGACTCTATCTCCAACCTTA
Source organism: Gossypium hirsutum (assembly GCF_007990345.1). NCBI lineage: Eukaryota > Viridiplantae > Streptophyta > Magnoliopsida > Malvales > Malvaceae > Gossypium > Gossypium hirsutum. Next base: position 25,617,303 of record NC_053431.1, on the reverse strand, counting down.
AGTTGATTTGGAAAGGTATTGAGCTCGTGCTGGCGTAGTTTTGGTTTATCGTGTGTTCTCGGTTTATGTGTCCGCCATTCATCTAGCTCCTCAATTTGTAACCTTCGATCTTCATGAACAAGTCCTCTACTATTGCTTGAGAATGACTCATGAGCTTCCTTCAGACTCATTTCCTGTAAAGTAGGTTGTACCATATTGTCAGTTTTAGTAGAATTGTAATAGCCCAAAATTGGGTCTAGTTGGAACAGAGGTTTCGGGACCACAAAATCTGAGATAGAAATAATTATTTTATGATTATTTTGAGCTCTATAATATGATTTCATGATTGTGTGAAAATTTCGTGAAGAAATTCTATACATAAAGTGCTCAATTTGAAGTTAGGGACTAAATTGAATAAGTTGCAAAACTTGCATTCTAGAAGTTTCTAGTATGAAATTGCTTTGAAATATTAATTAGGAGGTCTTAAATAGAAATTTGACCAATTTCTAAGTGATGGACAAAAATTGGACATAGATGGAATTTTTGAAAGTTTAGTAAGGAAGGGCATTTTGGTCATTTGGTAATTAAAAGAAATAAAAAGGGAAAATAAAGCAAAAATTGACTCATCTTTTTCATGGAGGCCAAAATTAGCATGGGGGAAGCCATGTCTAGGGTTTTCAAGCTTTCCAAGCTCAATAGTAAGTCCGTTATAACCCCGTTTTTCAAGTTCTTTACGTTTTTGGAATCCCGGTAATTTGATTAAGCTTATTCTAGCAATAATTTAAGCTAGGGTTCATATTTGGAAAAATACCCATATGTGAAATGTGTTTATTTTGCTATTTTATAATAGAATATGAGGTTTTCAATTATGTTAGACAACTTGTGCTACTCGGTTTTGAGTGAAAACGAGTAAAAGGGCTTAATCGGTAAAAATACCTAATAGTCATAAGTATATGTTAGAGTGAGAATTTTATGTTACCATAGAAGGGAAAAGTGATCAGCATGTCATAAAACATAAGAATAAGGGATGAAGTTTAATTCCCGAGCCTAGGGGCAAAAGTGTAAATATGCAAAAGTTTAGGGGCAAAATTATAATTTTTCAAAAGTTTGAGTTAAGGACTGTTTTGAATAGTACATTAATTAAATAAGTAAAATATGATGTTTTAGATCCCGGAAAACGAGATTTGAACCTAGAATGAGAGAAAAATCGAAAATTGGGAAAGTTAGTAAAATGGCCGTTTTAGTATCGAGGTAAGTTCATATGTATAATAAGCATTAATTTATGCATGTTTCAATGTAAAATTGATATATTCATTATGATTTCTAAGGTTTTGAAAGTATGTAAGTTGGTATAATACAGTAATAATATTGTAATTTATATTTGGAAGTTAAACTTAGTGAATTAATTGAATTATATTAAATTAAATGATTATGGTGCCAAGTTTATGCATTGATTTAAAAATATTTCTATGGTACATGAAGTGCATTGAATTATCATACATAAATGTGATTTCTATGATTATGGATATTATGGGAAATTGTAAGTTCATATGATTTTTAATAAGGCAATGTGTAATTTAATGTTATTGCCTTGATATTAAATAAGATGTACGTTTATATGTAAGTAATACATCAATATTACTTGTATTATGATGTTTTATAATAATATTGGAAATATATTTGTGGATAATTACTTGATTGGTGAAATTGTTGGAAAAGAGAGAGAAATCCTGGTTGAACCTTCGGAAAGATTGGATGATACAGATAGTATGTAGCTAGGTCACATGTATGGTGCTGAGTGCACATCATGTGTACAAGAGAGCTACAAGACATTATGATGTAGCTAGGTCACATGGGTGATACTATGTGTACACCATGTAGACAAGAGAGCTACGGGATATATGTAGCTAGGTCGCATGCGTGGTTCCAGGTGAAGGACACCATGTAGACAAGAGAGCTACGAGATAAATTGGCTAGGTCACATGGGTGGTACTGAGTGTTCACCATGTGTACAAGAGAGCCGAACTATATGATGGGTGGAGCTATGTGCTGAAACCACCAAGTATCGAGGATTGATCCAAAGTGTTCAACGGGAGACTCTCTATGTATTGCTTTGTGAGTTTTGTGATGAATAAGTGCAGGAACTTGATTATGTGAATGATGTGTTCATTAAGTGACCAGGATGTGGTGAGGTTATAAACAAGTAAGTTATACATGAGGATGATTTTATGGTGACCTTGTGATCATGGGCCTATACTTGTGATGTATGAAATGTGGTGAAAATGATTTGTGATATGTATGTTAAAATGAGGTTAATACAAAGAAAGCGTGAAAGAGTGAATTAGCAATAAAATTGTTTTGGACATTAGCAGTGACGTGATTTTGAAAAATCATCAAAAATAGTATAAATTGATTCAGAGACTGAATGAGATATAAAATTAAAGCTTAATATGTCTATTTTCATATAAAAGAAACAGAGAAAGAAAATGAGTTCTATATTTTGAGATATTTATGTTTTTGTGAGACTGGTTCAGAATGATTACGTGATCCCCTGTTCTGACTTTGGAAAATCAAAACAATTTGGATAAAAATAATTAGAGAATTAAACTTATATTTTTAAAATCCCTAATGAGTATATTTTCAAGAAAAATCAACAAGAACATTATCCGGGTTCTGTACTGTGAGATAATTAATTTTTAGTGAAGAGAGGTCAGAACTGTTAGAAAGTGAAACAGAGGAAATTTTAATGAATAAACTGTACTAATTGGCTAAACTAAAAATTATGAAAATTTTATGGTGGAAAGATATGTGAGTCTAGTTTCAGGGGAAATTTACGGATCTTAATTTTGAGCTCTATAACTTGAATTATAAATAAGTAAGTGACTATGACTCGTGTGGACAGTTTGATGTGAGCATTTATTAGTAAATTGTGAAATCGTACTTTCAAGAATGCTATATACATTACGGATGTGGAATGGAGAGGAGGAGGAGGAAAATAAATATATGTGGATTACATGAAAACTATGGTATATGAAATATTGATATAATGAAATAAATGATATGTGTTTATAAGAAAACAGAAAGAGAATGATATGTATCATGACATGTATATATATATGACTAGTCTCAATGTAATGCTTTGTTGGGTATGGAGTTGAATTGAAATGTTTCAGGCAAACATGTTATTTTGCGGATCTAAACTGTGGTATTTTATAAAGATATGATCTAGTTTTAAATATGAATGCTTGATGATTAAGCTGAAGATATTTGGTAAGATGATAATCTTGGTATAAATGTATAAGTGGTACTATAATAAACAAGGTAAAATGAGTATGAGAGAAACATGTATGATGACATACAAATGCTATGTTTGTGGTTTAATTGAGAAATCATTAAATGAATACCATTTTATATGCTTTTGATTTTGTATAAGTGTGTAAGAGATTAAGGTTGACCAAAGCTTGGAAAATAGCCTAGGTATATTCCACACAGGCAGAGACACGACCATGTGTCTCAGCCGTGTATGGAACACGACTTTGGGACATGGGCGTGTGGAGCCTTAAAGCATGAAATTTCCAAGATTTTTGTAAGTTCTCGCTTTAGTCTCGAACCCTTTCTAAAGTATGTTTTGGGCTTCGTAGACTCAAATAAGGGACTATGTGTAAGTGAATGAACGTTTTGAAATATGAATGAAATGCTATAGCCCGTATTTTAGTTTAATGTTTGTATGTTTGTCTGGTAATGCCTCATAACTTATCCCGGCCTCGGGTACGGGTAAGGGGTGTTACAAGAATGGGTAAAACGATCACCTGCAATTTCCGTTGTGTTGCCAGAATTGCAAGCTTGAAGAGTGATTATTTCGTCTCCCACACGGAGTGTGAGTTCACCTGTACCAACATCAATAATTGTTTTAGCAGTTACCAAAAAGGGCCTTCCTTGAATTAAAGGAGTGTTGCTATCCTCTTCTATGTCTAGAATAATGAAGTCAACGGGAAATATAAATTTACCGATTTTAACTAGCACATCTTCAATAATACCCTTAGGAAATCTTATAGTTTTGTCTGCTAATTGAATGCTCATCCTAGTCTATTTGGGTTTCCCGAGACCTAATTGTTTGAACATTTTTTATGGAATGACGTTAATACTAGCCTCTAAATCAGCTAATGAATTATTAACATATAAACTACCAATTAAGTAAGGAACTGTAAAAATCCCTAGATCTTTTAGTTTGTTAGGTAGTTTATTTTAGAGAATAGCTGAGCAAACTGCGTTTAGCTCCACATGCGATGCCTCGTCCAACTTCCGCTTATTTACTAAAAGCTCCGTTTAAAATTTCATTGCGTTTGGCATCTGCAATAGGGCTTCAATAAAAGGTAAGTTAATATGTAATTTTTTTAAGAGTTTAAGGAATTTACCAAATTGTTCATCCGAGTGGTCTTTCCTTGTCACGTTGGGGTATGGCACACGAGGCTTATATTCAACATTCACTGATTTGTTTGTATTATGACCTACCTCACCTTGACCTTTGCTTACCACAGTTTCTTGAATTGGTTCTAGCTCAGGCTCAATGAATCTTTGTTCATCTTGAACATTAATCGCGTTGAGTTGTTCCCTTGGGTTGGGTTCAGTATTACTTGGCAAGCTACCTTGTTGTCATTCGGAGATTAGTTTGGAAAGCTGGCCAATCTGAGTTTTGAACCCTTGGATCGACGTTTGTTGATTTTTAAGTGCTGTCTCGATATTCTGGAAATGAGTTTCTGACACCGATATAAACTTTGAGAGCATCTCTTCAAGGTTCGGCTTCTTTTCCTGTTGGTAGGGTGGTTGTTGGTAGCCCAGAGGTGGTTTCTGATTTCCTTGGCTTCCCCATGAGAAATTTGGGTGGTTCCTCCAACCTGCATTGTAAGTGTTACTATATGGATTGTTTTGAGATCGAGAATTATTACCCATGTAATTTAATTGCTCGTTATCTATATTGAGGCCATAAGGTTGGTATTCCGAATGGCTTGTTCCACCTCCACTTGCATCACACTGCATTATTGGGTGAACCTGTGAAGAACTAAGAAAACCATCAATTTTCTTATTCAAGAGTTCTACCTGATTAGAGAGCATGGTGACTGAATCGACGTTATAAACACCAGCTGTTTTCGTTGGTTTTGTCCTCATGACTTGCCACTGATAGTTATTCAATGACATCTCCTCTATAAACTCATAAGCATCTTCAGGTGTTTATTATTGATGGTTCCGCCAGTAGCTGCGCTAACCATTTGTCGAGTCGAAGGATTCAGGCCATTATGGAATGTTTGAACCTGAAGCCAAAGCGATAACCCATGGTGAGGGAACCTTCTCAAAAGGTCCTTGTATCTCTCCTATGCATCGTAGAGTGTTTCTAAATCCATCTGCACAAAAGAAGAGATATCATCACGTAATTTAGCCGTTTTAGCCAGCGGAAAATATTTTAAAAGAAATTTTTCGGTCAATTGTTCCCAAGTAGTGATTGACCCTCGTGGTAACAAGTTCAACCACTGTTTAGCTTTGTTCCTCAATGAAAAGGGAAACAACCGAAGACGTATGGCATCATCAGAAATGCCATTAATTTTAAATGTATCGTGTAGTTCCAGGAAATTTGCCAAGTGGGTGTTTGGATCCTCATCCAGCAAACCATCAAACTAAACAAATTGCTATATCATTTGAATAGTGTTAGGTTTTAGTTCAAAGTTATTCGCAGCAATAGCAGGCCTAACTATACTTGACTCAGTTCCTGTTAAAGTAGGTTTAGCATAATCATACATAGTACGTGGACCAGGATTTTGATTAACCGCAATTGCTGGAGGTAGCTGATTGTCTTGGTTTTCAGCCATCTCTTCGGTTGGGGTTTGAGTATCGTCCTCTTGCTTATTCTCTGTGTATCTTAAGCTTCGCCTAATTGCTCTTTGGTTTCTGCAAACTGTGCGATCGATTTCTTCGTCAAAAAGTAGTGGTCCTGACGGGTTTCTTCTAGTCATAAACTATAAAAACCTGCCAAGAGAAAGAAAAAGCAAATTAATAAATAAAAAATTAAATTAAATTGCAAGAAAGATAAATGGCTAAAGTAATAAAAATTGAGCGTTCTTAATATCTTAGATCCCCGGCAACGGCGCCAAAAACTTGATCGCGTTATTTCGCGATAGGTTTTAAATATTTATAATTAATCATTCTTGAAGCTAACTATTATCGCGATGTAGGCAAGTGTAGCTATCGAACAGTAGTATAGTTTTAACAAGATCAGATTGTCGAACCCAAAGGAACTACAAGTACTAGTAATGACCGTCTTTTTATTATCTAGCCTAAGAATAAAGAGGTTTTGTTTTAACTAACTAATTATCTAAACTCAGAACTCACAAAAAGTAGAATTGGGCAATTTCTTTTGGGAAAATCGATTGATTGAGACAATACCTAAGGAAAAATCCACCTAGACTTTACATGTTATTCTGGCTCCGAATCGGACGATTTATTCACTTAACTTGTTCTGTAAAGATCCCTTAGTTATGTTATTATCCCTATTCAAGACTAATAATGTCTAATCCCTAGGTTGAATAATTGAGACCTTTCTCTAATTAACACCCTAGGGTTGCATTAACTCAATCTATGAATCCCATTATTAGGTTTCACCCTAATCCGGCAAAATCTTGTCACCCTATGTCTAGGCGCGCAAACAACTCTAATTAATTATGACAAATGTACTCTTAGACAGGGTCTATTCCTCATCTGAATAAGAGCTTATCTTGAATCGGTATCCGGGGATATCAAAACAAGAATTAAGAACACATAATTAAGAACTAGTTAAATATTTATCATACAATTTAGAAAATAATAACAAAATTCGTCTTAGGTTTCATTCCCCTTAGGTATTTAAGGGTTTTAGTTCATAACTAAATAAGAAAACATCTCAGAATAATAAAGAATACAAAACATAAAGAAAACTTAAAACTCCTGAAGGGGAAATTGAGGAGAGATATTCAGTCTTGATGATGAATTCGACTTCTGAGATGGATCAATCTGCTTCCCCTTTTTCTTTCTCTTCAAGGGTGTATTTATAGGCTTTGGAATGCGCAAGAGCCCTCAAAATTAGCCTTTTCTGAATTGGACTCAACTTGGGCTCGGTAGAGACACACTCGTGTGACACGCCCGTGTGCGATTACTTCAGGCCGTGCTCGAGCCTGCCAATTTGACACGGCCGTGTGGTCTGCCCGTGTGAGGAGGTCCAGGCTGTGTTGATTTCATACTTTGGCCCATTTTCTCCGTTTTTGACCTGTTTCTCATTCCTTTCACTCTCCTATGCTCTCCTAAGTATAAAATATGAAATTAAAGCATTAGGAGCATCGAATTCACCAATTTTAAGGACAAATCATTCATAAAATGCGTTAAGCATGGGGTAAAAATATGTATAAATTATGGTTTATCACTCATCACTTTTCTCCACTGAAAATTAGCCATGGAAGGGGGTTTGAGAGCTTAAAAATTTTCAGCAACTTGAAGCACTCACAAGTAAGTGATTTCCAGACCCTTTGTTGATGATTTTTGCATTTTTGCGACCCTTGAAGCATTAGCTTTCAAATGAGGGTACTATCTTGCAAAATGGTTGAAGGTCTAGGGTTTTGCCATGAGAGCATTTAGGGTGTTTTCTGAAATTTTATGGAAGACTATGAGTCTTAGTTGTGTAATAGTCAACTTTTGTGAAAGGTGTTACATGAAAACACCTAAAGGGACTATTTTGCACAAGTTGCAAAATAAGTGATAAATGTGTGAAATAGAGAGAATTTGGGGTTGTTATAAGAGTAAAAAGAGTTCAATTAAGCTTAAGATGTGAAGAAATTCGATAAAAATTGATTTTCGAGCATAGGGGTAAAATGGTTATTTTGCCAAAGTTTAAGGGCAAAACGATCATTTTACCGAAGATATGAATTTTTAGTTGCTTAATTTTATTTAGTGATTAAATAAGTGCATTTTTCTATTTTTGATCAGGAATTGCCAAATCCGATCCTAGACCAAGGAAAAGCCAAGCAAATCGACTAAACCAACTAGTCGTGTACATTTTATAATCCAAGGTAAGTTGTATGTAAATTATACAAATACATTGTTATTGTATGTATTGAATTATATTGAGTTAATATATCATGAATTGTTTGGTTGTGAAATTGAGAATGTATAATGATAATTGAGATAGTGGAAATTCTGTTGTAACCTTAGGAAGTAAATCCGATATTCATGCCATGATATTTGGGTCATTTGTTGGTGAGCTAGTGTAAGACATGTCTGGCACATGCATCGGCCTCAAGACGTAAGCTAGTGTAAGACATGTATGGAACATGCACCTGCTACGAGATGATAGCCAGTGTAAGAACGTGTCTGGGACATGGCATCGGCACCTTACCCACGTTTAAGGCTTAATGAATATCTGGTAGTATTCTGAATGGTTCAATGGTGAGAGTTATGTTCTTACGTTAATAAGAAAAGTATAACCGTGTTACGAGTGGTACAGGTACCTAATTGGTACATATGAGATATAAACCATATATATATAACTTGTGATTTGTATGGATGGTAATGAATAAGTTATACTTATGCCTACCTTGGTATTATGAGCATGTTGATCATTGATATATTGTTGTTGTATATTTACTTATATACAACTTACAAAGCTTTTATGCTTACTCCCTTTCCTTTCCATTTCCTTACAGTGCCGCCTATCTAGCTTAAGGATCACCAGAAGTCAAAGATATCGATCACACTATCAACTGAAACATTTGGTATAGTTGGATTTATATTTTGATTATGGCATGTATAGGACTTAGACTTTATTATTTTGTGCCTTTGAGATCTGGCCAAATGTGTTGGCTTGGGTTGGAAGCCTTTCAATTTGTATTATGCCTCGAATGATGGCTAACATTCATTTGGAATTTATAAAAGATGCATTATCGTGGTGGAATGAATGACTATTGCGGCTGATTTGATTTTAGAAATTGTGCTCGTTTTAATATTGGATGGAATTGATATGGGAATAGGCAAGTAAGGGTGGAAATAAGGCTTGGTAAATGGCCTTATATTGTCCACAGGGGTAGACACACGGGCGTGTGTCTAGCCCGTGTATGACACACGGTCTACCCCATAGGGGTGTAGTTCGGCCCTGTGTCCCCTGCACGTAAAAATTTTAAGTCAGTATGCATGGTAATAAACACACGGGCATCTCAGCCGTGTGGAGGCCACGGCCTAGCACACGGGCGTGTGCCTTGGCCGTTGACATCATGAGCATGCTGACGTCAGAAATAGAATGTCCATGTTTTTGCACACGGGCTAGGACAGGGGCGTGTCATAGCCATGTGAGGGACACGGGTCATTAACACGAGTGTTTGTCTGGCCGTGTGAAAACCCCTATAGGTGTGAATTAGAATTAATTCTACACGGGTGTGGGACACAGGCGTGTCCCAGGGTGCTTAGGCCGTGTGAGTCACACGGGCCATTAAGACGACCATGTCGAAATGATCTCACGGGCATGTTAATCTTCCATACGGGCGTGTGCTCTGTTTTAAAGGCAAATTTTTAAGGTTGGTTTAAGGACCCGGAATGGTTTCGAATAGTTTTCGACGATCAATTTGGGGCTCGCAGGCCTATAATAAGAAGTTTATAGTAGAAATTGAAAAAGTTTTTAATTTGCACTGAGTCTCGATGACTTGAGATCAGTTGTATGCATGAGACTAGGTTAGGTAACGCCTAGTACTCCACCCCGACGTGGGTTACGGTTATAGGGTGTTACATTTAGTGGTATCAGAGCTGTGGTTTAGTCGGTTCTAAGACTAACCTAGCGAGAGTACGAGTCTAGCTATACATGCCATAACTGCATATTGATAGTGTGATGATTTCTGACGATTATAAATTATGTTTTTATATAGTAAATGGATCCTGATAGAGCCACGGTGGATGATGTGAAAAGTAAAGCGCTGGCTCACGCTGAAGGGACCGCGCCAGTTAAGAGTGAGCCGTGACTATAGGCCAAGGCAAAGGGGCTAGAGAAGTTTATCTCTGATTGATGGATGCTTGGTACACGGAGTTTGTTCGTGTGAATCCAAGCACTCCACCTCCTCCACCTCCTCCGATTCCTCAATATGCCCTGGTAGCTCTGCAAGGTGCGGACATGTTTGGAAAAGATAAGCCTCCGGTAGACAAGATCCAAAAACAAGGGGCAGAGGAATTCTGGGCAAACCTCGATGACGACTTAAAGAAAGCAGAGTTTTGGTTAGAGAATAACATCAGGGTATTTAACGAATTATCGTGCATGCCTGAGGAGTGAGTGAAATGTACCGTGTCGCTCTTATGAGATTCAGTTTATCAGTGGTGGAACAATTTCGTATCTGTCATACCGAGAGAGAGGATCACGTGGGAATTCTTCCAGGAGGAATTTTGGAAAAACTATATTAGCCAAAGATTCATAGACCAAAAGAGGAAGGAGTTCCTAGAGCTAAAGAGGGTCGAATGTCAGTGATGGACTATGAACGTGAATTTGTGAGGCTTAGCAAGTATACGCGACAGTGAGTATCTACAGAAGCCATCATGTGTAAGAGGTTTGAAGATGGCCTCAATGAAGATATCCAAGTGTTTGTTGGCATTTTAAAGCTACGAGAATTTGTAGCACTTGTTGAAAGAGCTTGTAAGGTCAAAGAGCTGATTAAGGAAAGGAGGAAAGCGACTTTTGAGTCTCGGGATTTAAAGAAAAGATAGATGGGAAAATCACATCAGTCCTCATCTAAAAGTTCGAGAGAGTTGACTACCTGGTCGAATGCTCCGGTGGGGTATTCAAATAGGAACAAGAACTGACAGAACACAACTTCGAAAGCCCAGACCACTTCAGTCGCAAGTGTTAGTAGTACTCGACCAAAAAGGCCAGACTACTCGCAATGTGGAAGGCATCATTTTGGCGAGTGCCGAGGGAATGAAAGGGGTTGTTTCAAGGGCAGATTATTAGAATACTTCATCTGTGATTCTCCTGAGTTGGATGAGAGAGAGAAAACAAGATGTGAAAGCAAGTAGTGCTCCCTTGAGGGGTAGATCACAAAAGAACCCTGGAAGTGGGCCTAGCAGTAGAGGCAGACCAAGAGATGCTACGGTGAGGTCCGAGGGCAAAGCGCCTGCAAGGACTTATGCTATTCGAGCTCGGGAAGAGGTAGAGTCTCCCTACGTGATCACGGGTACCTTTTCTATCCATGAAATATCTGTTGTTGCTTTAATTGACCTGGGATCTACCCACTCTTATATTTGTATAGAATTGATACCTCGTATGGGTAAGCTAGTAGAGTCCACTGAGTTTGTAATAAAAGTGTCCAATCCTTTAGGCAGACATGTACTAGTGGATCAAGTACGTAGAAATTTCCCTTTGACAATTAGAGGTCATTATTTTCCGGCTAACTTGATATTATTGTCATTTAATGAGCTTGATGTAACCCTTTGGATGGATTGGTTGACTGCTCATAGTATTATAGTGGACTGCGGGAAAAAGATAATTGAGTTGAAATGTAAAGACGGGAATGTTCTTCGAGTTGGACCAAATGAGTCAGATAATCTGGCTACAGTAATATCGTCTTTGACTATCGAGAAATATTTGAGGAAAGGATATGAGGCTTATCTAGCTTTTTTGTTGAATACTCAAGTGTCTGAGTTGAAGATTAAATCAGTACCAGTGGTTTGTGAGTTTACAGACGTGCTTCCGGAAGAATTACCCAGATTGCCTCTGGTGAGGGAAGTTGAGTTCGGAATTGAGTTGGTCCCCGGTACGACACCCATTTCGATTGCTCTGTATAGGATGCCTCCAACGGAGTTAAAAGAGTGGAAAGCATTGTTACAAGAGCTAACAGACAAGGGCTTTGCGAGACCAAGCTTTTCCTCGTGGGGTGTTCTGGTACTCTTAGTGAAAAGAAAGATGGGTCGATGAGATTATGTATCGACTATAGACAGCTCAATAAAGTAACAGTGAAGAACAAGTATCCTTTGCCAAGGATCGACGACCTGTTTGATCAGTTAAAGGGAGCCACTTTATTTTCTAAGATTGACCTGAGATTTGGATACTACCAATTAAGAGTGAAAGAGCAATATGTACCGAAGACTGCGTTTCAGACAAGATACTGGCATTATGAGTTCCTCGTCATGCCCTTTGGTTTGACTAATGCCCCAGCGGTGTTTATAGACTTGATGAACCGTATTTTCTGACCATATCTAGATAAGTTTGTTGTCGTCTTTATCAATGACATATTGGTTTATTCGCGTGATGAGAGCGAGCACGCGGAGCATCTGAGAGTTGTGTTGCAAACCTTGAGAAACAAGCAATTATATACCAAGTTCAGTAAGAGTGAATTTTGGCTTAAGGAGGTCGATTCCTAGGACACATTGTGTCGGAAGACGGGACCCGAGTTGACTCAAGTAGGATCTCGGCTATTGTGGAGTGGAAACCGCCAAGGAACGTGACAGAAGTCTGAAGCCTTCTAGGTTTGGCTGGATACTACAGACGGTTTGTAAACGGATTCTCTATGATAGCTACGCCAATGATAAGGCTACTCCACAAGGATGTCAAGTTTGATTGGACAGAAAAGTGTCAACAGAGTTTTGAGAAATTAAAGGCTTTGTTGACCAAAGCCCCAGTGTTAGTGGAACCAGACTCGAGCAAGGAGTTTGTGGTATTTAGCAACGCCTCCTTGAATGGTTTAAGGTGTGTGCTTATGCAAGAAGGTAAGGTCATAGCTTACGCTTCAAGGCAACTGAAGCCACATGAGAAGAATTACCCGACGCATGATTTAGAGTTGGCTGCCATCATATTCGCGTTGAAAATTTGGAAAAACCATCCGTATGTCGAGAAATGTCAGGTATTCACTGACCATAAGAGCTTAAAGTACTTGATGACTCAAAAGGAGTTGAATTTGTGGCAACGCTAGTGGTTAAATCTATTAAAGGATTACGAGTTGATTATCGACTATCATCCGGGGAAGGTAAACGCTGTCGCTGATGCATTGAGTAAAAAATCATTAGTTGCATTGAGAGTAATGAATATCGGTATGGCTTTGTCTAATGATGGTTCAATTCTAGCAGAGTTGGGAGCTAGATCGATGTTTCTTCAAGAGATCTGCGAAGCTCAGAAAAGTGATGAGAAGCTACAAGCCAAGAAAACTCGGTGTGAATCGGGAGTTGAATTAGATTTTCGTATTAGTACTGTTGGATGTATAATGTTCAAAGACAGAGTTTGTGTACCCAAGGAAAATGAGCTTATTCAAAAGATTCTACGAAAAGTGCATAGCGGTTGTTTGTCCGTCCACTCGGGCAGTGTGAAAATGTACAACGACCTTAAGAAAATGTATTAGTGGTCGGGTATGAAAAGAGACATTTTAGAGTTTGTGTCTAAGTGCCTAGTGTGTTAGCAAGTGAAGGCTAAACACCAAGTACCTTTGGGTCTACTTCAACCTATCATATTCCCTGAGTGGAAGTGGGATCGGCTCACTATGAACTTTGTATCAAGTTTACCATTGACCCCGAAGAAAAAGGATGTTGTTTGGGTTATTGTGGATAGGCTAATAAAGTCGGCACACTTCATACCTGTGCGTACCGACTACTCTCTTGAGAGATTAGCCAACTTGTACATTTTTGAGATTGTGAAACTACACAGGGTGCCTGTATTGATTATTTCAGACAGAGATTCAAGATTTACCTCGAGGTTTTGGAAAAAGTTACAACAGGCATTGGGAGCAAAGTTGATGTTTGTACCCTTAATTTGAAGTAGGGTTCATGTTTAAAATTTTACCCATGTGTGACATGTGTGTCTTTTGGTGTTTAATAGAGGAATATGAATGTTTTTTGCGTGTTAAATGACTTTTACTAAGTAGTTTCCGGTGAAAATGCTAAAAAGGACTAATTTGTAAAAGTTATAAAATTTGTCATAAAAGTGTGATTTAGTGGAAATTGTGGGCTTCTATAGCTATGAAAATGATTCAGCTAGGCTTAAAGTTCAAATAAATGGAACACATTTCATTTTACAAGCCTAGGGGTAAAAGTATAAATACGACAAAGTTTAGGGGTAAAAACGTAAATTTTCCATAATGTGATTTTTTGATCACATTGAATAATGTGACTAATAAATATTTAAATGTGATGTTTTAGATCAAATAAAATGAGGTTTGCACCAAGAACGGGGAAAAAACGCACATTTGATGGTTAGATCCTTTCACTATTTTTGGTATTGAGGTAAGTTTGTATGAAAATATGCAACATGTTATTATTATATGTCTAATGTTTAACTATTACATGAAATGTATATGTATATGTATATGTATATGTATTTGTCTTTATGAAATGGATTCACGATGACTCGATGACATTCAACAAAATTTTGAGATAAGGTCCCGTATAAGACCATATCTGGGATATGGCATCGGCATCGAGATGAGGTCCCATATAAGACCATGTTTGGGACATGGCATCGGCACTAATACGAGATCCCATATAAGACCATGTCTAGGACATGGCATTGGCATCGATATATGAGATCCTATGTAAGACCATGTCTGGACATGGCATCAGCGTTGATATGTGAGCCAGTGTAAGACCATGTCTGGGACATGGCATCGGCGTTGATATGTGAGCCAGTGTAAGACCATGTCTGGGACATAGTATCGGCATTGATATGTGTGCTAGTGTAAGACCATGTCTGGGATATGGCATCGGCACTGACATGAGACTTTTTATAAGACCATATCCAGGATATGGCATCAATATGTGGATCAATGTAAGACTATGTCTAGGACATGGCTTTGGCTGTAACAGCCCGATTTAGACCCTAATCAGAATGGTGGTTTCGAGAACACAGATTCGAGTCAAAAAAATATTTTTAAATTATTTTCTGTGTTTATTTTGTGTGAATTTATGTCTACAAAATTTTCGTGATTTAATTTTGTCATTTAGGTGTCCGATTAAATAAAAGAACTTAATCGCGTAAATTGAAAATTTAGTAGTTTAATATATAAAGGGTCGAATTGTTAGTGGCTTTTAAAAATGAAGGATTTAAATGGTAAATAGCCCATTGACATATTGAATGGACGGCAATGGGCATATATTATGTGAATTTGTTATAATTTTAATAAGGTTAATTTAGTAAACTAATAATATAACTTAGTATATTATAAAATATATCATAAAACAAAGTGCTCATACTTTTAATTCATCATTGCCGAAACTTCTTAAAAGAAAAAAAGAAAGAAGACAAGCTAGGGTTCAGCCATAACCAAGCTTGATTCAAGGTTAGTTCTAGCTCAGTTTTTGATAATTTCTACGTTTTTGAGATTGTTGCTTTGAATACTACAAAACCCAAGCTTTAATTTTTGATTTTGATGAATATTTTGAATTGTGCCATTGTTGATAACTTGTGATTTTTGTTGTTTGATGATGAAAAATGGAAGATATGTTTTAGATTAACATGTTTTGTATTGGAATTTTTGATGATTTTGAGTAATTAGGACTTAATTATAAAAATAATAATTTGAGGGACTTAAATGTGAAATAAATTGAATATATGGACTTGTTTGAGATTGGGTAAAATTTGGCCCAACATAAGTATAGGGAAATTTTGTGTATTTTGTGTTTTGTGCAATAGGGACTAAATTGTAAAAATTGTAAATGCCAGGGGTAAAATGGTAATTTGTCCATTTATGTGTTTTTGGACTAAATTGAATGAAAATATATTTGAATGAGCTTAATTTGAATATGTTTAGATCAAGAACCAAAGAAATCAGACTTGGACCGGGGAAAAACAAAAGTTGTCGACTAGCAGCCCCGTCCCGTTTTACGACATCGGAGGTAAGTTTATAAGGAAATAAATGAGTTTAATTATAGTTAAATGTTAGAGATACTTGCTGTTATGAAATGTATGAATTTATGATTATTAAGGCCGAATGTGAAAAGGATTGGTTACCATATTGCCGAATTCGTTTCGACCGAGTTATGACATCCGAAAGCCCCATATGAACCTTAGGAATAGTTAGGATACATATGTCATGACATAGGATTCTGATATATGTGTGTGAGTAAGACCATGGCATCGATATTTGATTTCGATATATGTTTACGAGTAAGACCCTATCTGGGACAATGGCATCGTTATGTGACAACATGTAAGACCACGTCTGGGACATTGGCATTGTACAATTTGTGTGATTGTCCGAGTGTCCTATCCAATTTCGAATGGTTCACCGGACAAAGGTATTATGAGTTCAAATGTGTAAAATGAGCTATATGTTAGGTATGATTTTACTTGTTACCTACTCGAGAAAAAGGTAAGTAAAAACCTTGGCTATTGATTATGAATCTTGTAAAGTGTGAATTTAGAAAATATGTCTATATGATGTGTATATTTGGTTTGTGAATGAGTAGTAAGCATATTATGAACAGTTCTTATGTATATGCGTATAAATGATAAGATATATATTCGGTTATATGTTTAACATATGTATATGAAATTATATTAAGACATATGAGTTTTGTATTTTGTATATGCGAACTAGGTGTATAATGAATATTCAGCTTTGATGGTTAAATGATATTAAGTTAGTTTTGGCTATATATACATTCGGTCAAATGTCAATATAAAAGAAAATAATTATATATGTTTAAAAATACTTCACATGAATGTATTTATAGATGATTGGATTTAGATGTGAAATGATAAAATATTCTGGTTAGTTTAGTTAATTTTGTTAACACCATTGGGTTATTTATTTGCTTATGACTTACTAAGCTTTGATAGCTTACTCTGTGTGCTATGTTTACTCTATTTTATAGATTTTAAAGTCAAGCTACAAGCTCGGGGACTGTTAGCCAAGCTCATTACACTATCTACTGCTTTGG
The DNA here is from genome assembly GCF_007990345.1 of Gossypium hirsutum. NCBI lineage: Eukaryota > Viridiplantae > Streptophyta > Magnoliopsida > Malvales > Malvaceae > Gossypium > Gossypium hirsutum. The sequence goes on along the minus strand of NC_053431.1, from coordinate 25,600,413 downwards.
TACTTTTAAGCTAAACTTAAATTATGGCATGTATAGGCTAATTTTGAGGTTAATTATCTTGGAAATGAATGTATATATTAGCCATGCGAAAATAGCTTAACTATCTTGCTTGGGATCGGTTATGTTTGCTTATGGTTTGCATTTATTTAGCTATGGTATTTTATGCTACAATGAGTAAAATTTGTGATATGTGTTTGGTTGTGTATTAAAGTTGGTTAATGACATGGATATGGTATGAACATATTGACCGTAACATGTATACCTAGGTATATTCAAAGGTTTTGAATATGATACTTGTTAAGTGAAAGTATATGACTGTTCAGTTGGTGTGCTTTAATATGGTATAATTAAGTAGTTTCACATTAAAGATTAAATAATCAAATTCGAATGTGAGATAAATATGCTTTGATATGTTATTTCATAGTATGCAAGATTCATATTTTGACCAGGTATAAATGAGATGGTTATAACCAACTTGATATTAGGTATATGTTTATGTATCTATTTACGCATATGATGAATTAACTTATCTATGATACAGTATTTGTCTGTGTTATTATATTAAAGGTAAATAAGGTGGTTTGAAGTATACATGTACGTAATTCTATGAAGCATATATGAATATTATGTTACCAAATTTGTATTTCGGTAAGGGTTAATTGTAACAACCCAATTTTGGGCCTAGTCAGAACAGTGGTTTTGGAACCACTATTCCGAGGCCGGATAAAATTATTTTGATGTTATTTTATGTGTTATAATGTGATTTTATAAGTGCATGTTAATTTTGGTATATTAATTTTAGCGATTTCTAGTCCAATTTCGAAAAAGGACCAAATCGCGTAAAAAGTAAAAGTTTTGTTTTAATGCCTAAAGGTGTTAAATTTCCTTGTATCTTAAATTGAGGGGCTTTTAATGTGAAATTAGGCCATTAAAAGAGTGATGGCCGGCCATGAGACAAGGAATTAAATGGTCAAATATGTTAGGTAAGTGTTGGGTGACTTATTTGACAAATAAGTAATAAAATAAATAAAAGAAAATATCATCTTTTCTTCATCTTCTCTCCACCAATTTTTCTAGCCAAAAAAAGGGTTTAGAAGCTGGAAAATTTTAGCAAAGAAACTCCCATGCTAGTAAGTGATTTTTAATGCCTTTCTTGATAATTTTTACATTTTTACTACAGCATGAGCTTTCAAAAGAGGGGACTATTTTGTAAAATGATTAAGAGTCTAGGGTTTTTCCATTAAAGCATATGTGTTGTTTGCTGAGTTTTTATGGAAGAATATGAGTCTTGGTAGTGTTATAAACAACTTTTATGAAAGAAGTTTGCATGAAAACACCTAAAATGGGGTATTTTGCAAAGTTGTTAAATAAGTGTAAATGTGTGAAATAATTGAATTTGTGAGTTGCTATAGTTATGAAAATGATTTGTCTAGGCTTAATGAGTAAGAAAATGTGATAAAAATCATTTTACGAGCCTAGGGGCAATTTGGTAATTTGGCAAAATATAGGGGAAAAATCAGAAATTTTGCCAAAATGTCTCATTGGACTAATTTGATTAGTATATTGTGTTAATAGGTTAGATGTGATGTTATAGATGATGAAAAATGAGATTTGGGCTTAGAACAGGAAAAAAACGAGAAATTGATGTTTAGGCCTCTTTTACCAATTTGGTGTCGAGGTAAGTTTGTATGACTAAATAAGTATGTTATCCATGTTATTGTTAATATACTTGAATCTATCTTGCTTCGGTTATATTGAATTATATGTTGATGATATTGAGTATAATGAAAGTGATGCCAAAAGTTAATAACATTCACGTGATGGTAGAAGACATTAGAAATTCAATGGAATATGATATCCCATAAATTGATATAGCATAAATTGCTTGATTGTGGAAATAATATAACTACATTAGAAAGTCGTATGTAAATAATATAACTACATCGTTATTACACGTATGTGAATTGATATAGCATAAATTGCTTGATTGTGGAAATGATTATGTATGATGAGAATTGATGTAAAGGAACCTCCCGGTTGAACCTTAGGAATAAACGGATATTCATGCCATGACATTGGGCGATGTGTGTGTGCTAGTGTAAGACATGTCTGGGACATGCATCGGCTACATTATGAGAGCCGGTGTAAGACCATGTCTGAGACATGGCATCGGTATTGAGACGAGAGCTAGTGTAAGAGATGTCTAGGACATGCATCGCCTACGAGATGTGCTAGTGTAAGACATGTCTGGGACATGCATCGGCACATATATGTGAGAGCCAGTGTAAGACCATGTCCCATCAGCATTATACCCTATGTTTAAGGCTCAGTGAATATCCGATAGCTTTCCGAATGGTTCACCGATGAGAGTTATAGTTTAAGCTAAATAAGAAAGGTTATGACCATATTGTGAGTGGTACATGTACTTACATGAAATTAATGAGATGTGAATTCAATTCATGTCATATGATTAGTAAGGAATGAATATGAGCATGTTGAGTAACACAGGTATGTATGCCAAGCTCATGAAAAATTATTTCAGTTTATGATGCACATTTGATGAAGATGTAAATAGGTAATTCATGCCTATGAGAATGATTTTATGATGACTTTGTGATTATAGGTCTATACTTATGAGGTATGAATATGTAGTCTTACCAATGTGGTGGAAATGAATTAATATGGTGTGATAAACTTAGCATCGTTAATTTAAACTAAAATAGTTTTGGACAGCAGCCATAGTCTGACTTTGAAAATACACTAAAAATAGTGGAAAATGAGTTAAAGGTGAATAAAATACGGAATTAAAGATTATTCAGTCTAGTTTCTTATAAAAGAAATCATGTAAGCAAAAGAATTTCCTATAATGAGGTATTTGAAGTTGTGTGAGATAGAGTCAGAATGACTTTGAAATCCCCTGTTCTACTTTGAGAAAATCATTATAAATTGTAAAAAAAATATTTATGAGTTATAATTTATATATTTAGAATCCTTAATGAGTCTATTTTCAATATAAATAGACAAGAACATTATTCAAGTCCTGTGCTATGAGATAATTGAACTTTAGTGCAGAAGGGTCGAAACTGTCAAACAGTGAATCAGGGGTAACTTTGATGAATAAACTGTACTATTTGGCTAAACCAAAAATTTTGGAAATTTTATAGTATAAAGGTACATGAGTTTAGTTTCAAGGAAAATTAACAGAACTTAATTTAGAGTTTCTTAACTCCAGATATAAATATTTTATTGACTATTGTACAAGAAGACAGCTTATCATGACTTGAGAATATGTTGGGAACTTGGATAAAACATGTTAATGAGTTGCTTATTATTTTCATATGAACTCACTAAGCGTAAAGCTTACCCCTTTCCATTCCCATGTTCTCTAGGGTTGCCAGGTTTGCTCGGGTTGGAGTTTGTCAGAGATATTATCACACTGTCAAGCTATCACTATTGGTGTAAGTGATTTCAAGTACTTTGAGTCTATGGCATGTATAGGAGTTTAAATATTCGAGTATGTGATATTATTTTAGCCAAATGTATTGGATTATTTTGATTATGGGGTTGTAAACCCATTTTAAATCTGCATGCATGTGCTATGGACTTACGTGATGAGTTTATAATGATTATGGCATGAATGTGGTAAAGATGTGAGTAAAATCTATGATATCTATTGCATGTGAAATTGCCATGGTCATGACATGTTAGGAATGTTTAAGTGCCTAATTTTTCCATGTTGTATGCTATTGTATAAGTATGTGTGCATGTGTTGTGAGGGGGACAAAATGGCTTGGAAAATAGCCTTCTATTTGTCCACATGGGTATGTGTCTAGGCCGTGTGTGACACACGGTTCGCCCCCATAGGCGTGTTGTCCAGCCGTGTGTCCCTTGCACCTAAGTTTTTCAAGTCAGTATGCATGGTAGTAAGCACACGGGCAAGAGACAAGGCCATGTGTCTCAGCAGTGTGAAGTACACGGCTATAGGACATGGGCGTGTGCCTTGGTCGTGCGGCTTCAATTTTGTTCATAACCAAATTGGCAGAATGTCCAGGTTTTTGGACACGAGTTTGGGACACAGGCGTGTCCCTAGCACACGGGCGTGTACTCTATACCCACATGGGTGTGTGGAGCCTTAAAGCATGAAATTTTTCCAAGTTTTTCTTAAGTTCTCGGTTTAGTCCTGAATCGTCTCTAATGCATGTTTTGGGCCTCGTGAGCCTGTTTAAGGGACAAAATGTATGTGAAATGAAAAGTTTTAAATTGATCAAAATTTTACGGCCCAGTTTTATATAGGTGGTTGAGTTTAAGTCCAGTATCACCTCGAACTTTGTCCCGGCGTGGGATACGGGTGAGGGGTGTTACATTAATTGTGTTAACCGATTTGAGGAAATATGGATATGATTATGTATTGAACTTAAATGGTGAATTTATGAAAAATTTTGGTTGGTTTATTGGAGTAGTATAAATGTTTGAACTGGAGGTTGTATTATAAATATTTATATTCATGATTTGTAAATGTTATAAATTGACGAACAAAAGTTATTATGCAATATTTTATTTTAGGTAATGAAATGATGCGTATTGGTTGCATAGAACATGCGCATGACATTTACATGGTTTTAAAATATATTTTGCATTAGTATTATTTAAAAGTCATAAAAGTTAAGATGTACATATTTAATAAGCATGTAAATCAATATATGTTCTTGGTTAGATATTAATGTTTAATATTCATATGTTCTTGTTAACATTGCTGTATATAAAACCCATGGATTATTTGTAATATTGAATTGTAGTATGATAATTATGTTATACGTATTTATATTGGATATTTAATAATCGAAGTTGATCTGAGTTATATTTTGGTCGGTAATACCTTGTAACCCTATTCTGGCGACAGATGTGGGTTAGGGGTGTTACATTGGCACTCTATATGGTACATGATGATTCCAAACGTCCTTTAGTATTCCAAGTGGTTCAACAGGTAATTCAAAAATTATATCAAAGTTGTGATAAGGAATGATTATGTCATGAAGTAGTATAGGTATTTACGCAAAACTTATGAGGAATGATTCGGTTTAAGATGCACCTTTGGTAAGGACACAAATAAGTAAGTCATGTTTATAAGAATGATTTTGTGATGAGTTTGTGGTTATAGGTCTATGTTCATGAGATATAAATATATGGTAAATTTGATTGATGATCATGTGTGAAGCTTTTAAGCCAAATCGAATTGAGATACTATGTATTTATTCCTTTAATTTTCCAGTTCAATGAATAACGAAAAGAGGAAAGGATTGGTGTAAATGCCTATTAAAAATGGTTATGAATGTATGGATAGATAAGAGTTTTTGGACATTTGAATGATGTTAAGCTATATGCTTGGAAATGTGAATGTACAAAAGTAATGTGTACTAAAACAGTCATGGACAGCAACAACAGTCTGACTTTGAAAATCCACCAAAAATTGTGGAAATCGAATTAGAGGGTAATAAAATATGAAATTAAAGCTTATTGAGTCTAGTTTCACATAGAAGAAATTATGTAAGCAAAAGGAATTCATATTATGAGATAATTGAATTGTTGTGATAAAAGGTCAGAATGATTTTGGGTTCCCCTATTTTGACTTTGGAAAATCATTAAAAATTGTAAAAAAAATAATTATGGGTTATAATTTATATGTTTAAAATCCCTAATGAGTATATTTTCAAAGGAAACAAACAGGAACATCTTCCAAATCCCGTATGAGGAGATAATTAATTTTTAGTGAAGAGGGGTTGGAACTATCAGACAGCGAAACAGGCGTTAATTTGAAGAATAAACTGTACTTATTGGCTAAACCAAAAATTCTAAAAATTTTATGGTAAGAATATATGCGATTCTAGTTTTTGGAAAAATTATCAGATCTTAATTTGGAGTTCCATAGCTCCAGTTATAAATAAATTGGTGACTATGACTCGAGAAAATAGCTTGATATGAACATAAGTAAAAAGTGCAATTATGCTTGTATTACCTTGAGATCATATTGTGAGAATTAGTGGAACCATGTTAATAATTTCCCATTATTTTCATACGGACTTACTAAGCTATGTAACTTACCCCTCTTTTTCCTTTGTCCTATAGGGTCACTAAGCTAGCTCGGGTTGGAGATCACCAAAGATGCTATCACACTATCAAATTATCATCGTGGGGTAAAAGTGAATACAAACCTCTTAAGCTTATGTCATGTATAGGGACTAAGTTACTTTGTTTATATGTTATAATATTTAGCCATATGTATTGGCTTATGATGATTTAATACTCCAATCTGTATATATATAGCCATGAAGGATGATTTATGTTGATTTTATTATTATTCATGTGTATGTCAATGTCTTATAAGGTGATTTATATTTACTTGATGAGTGACGGTTGAATGTGGTCAAGTGGTTATGTTGTTGAATGACTAAGTATGATGTGTGTATATATGTGGGCATAAGAGGGTGGCAAATGGCTTAGAAAATAGCCCTGAAATTTTCCATACGGGTAGACACACAGGCGTGTGTCTAGGCCGTGTGTGATACATGGTTTGCCCCCATGGGCGTGTGATCCAGTCGTGTGTCCCCTGTACCCTAATTTGGTAAAACAAAATGCTCAGTAGTAAACACACGGACAAAGACACGACCATGTGTCTCAGCTATGTGGAAGTCACGGCCTAAGTACACGGGCGTGTGACTTGGCTGTGTGACCTCAACTTAGTTGATGACATCATAAACAAAGAGTTACACGGGCTGAGGACACATGCATGTCCCAAGCCAGACGGGTGTGTGACCCTTTAAAATAGGAAAATTTTCTAAGTATTGTATAAGTTTCGAGAGTTAGTCCCGAACCACACCCAATATATGTTTGGGGCCACGAAGCCCATATAAGGGAAGATATCCATGTGAATGAAAAGTTTTTAATTTAGACGAAAATTCAGGTCTCAATTTTGTATGATTGTGTGAGTTTACGTCTAGTAACACCTTGTACCTTGTTCTAGTGTTGAATACGGGTAAAGGGAGTTACATTCGCGATATTGGACGAGGATTCGACTGAAGTCGAAAGAGAATGACACACTCGGGCATACATCCTTCAAATCATCGAAGGTATCCTAATGACGGACAAGTCACAAAACTAGCCCACTAAGGTGGCTATTGAAACTCATCGATTTTAGAGGATTGGGTGAACTCAATAGGGGGTCCATCATGTTGAAGACATTGTATGTAACGCCCCCACACCCGAAACCGTCACCGGAGTCAAGCTTGAGGTGTTACTAAACTTATCTTACCTTTTAAACAACTCTAAACCACTTATTTTAATTTTCGGAATAAACTATTTTTCTGCATCATGGTTGCTTAAAAATTCATTTCTCAAGTTTCAAAACTCAAAATTAAGATTCGTAAATTTTTCCTGAAACTAGACTCATATATCTATCTACTAATTTTTTTCTAGAATTTTTTACTTAGCCAATTAGTACAGTTTATTAGTTAAAGTTACCCCTGTTTTAGAATTCGACTGCACTGGCCTCTACTTACTACAAACCACTTTTATCTCTGTACAAAAATCATATTACTAAATTGCTTGTTTCTTTTAAAACTAGATTCAATAAGGATTCTAACCATATGAAGTACACCACCTAATTATTTTTTTTAAATTTTATAGTGAATTTCTAAATTTGGAACAGGGGATCTAGAAATCGCTCTGGCCCTATTTCACCAAAACTCAGATATCTTATAAAATAAAAAACCTTTACCTGTTTTGCTTATTCCATATGAAAATAGACACAATGAGCTTTAATTTCATATATTATTCACCATCAACCCATGTCTCTACAATTTCTTGTGATTTTTCAAAATCACGTTATTTCTGATACTTGAATCTGTTTTTAAGTTACTTTCACATTTTTCTTAGTTTTCATGTGATAGTTACTACTTAATCATACATACTATTAAACATGTATATCATCAGCCATTCTATTAGTTAATCACTAGCAAGTATTTACACATCATTCATTGATCATATCATATCAAAAGAAACCAAGTTCCTATACATGCCATACACAAAACGAAACGTCTAACTATACCAATGTGATTTCTTCGATAGTGTGATCGGTTTCCGACGTTTCCTTCGATCCCCGAGTGGCTTGATAAAAACTATAATAAAAAGAAAATAAAGAGAGTAAGCACTAGGTTTAGTAAGCTTACAAGCAAATAAATTACAACATTCAACATAATGAATAAATATACATAATGTCACCTAGCCTCATAAACTTTCTTTACATTCTCATTTTCTACCTTCTTCTTTACTCACTTACCTTCTTTCTTACCTGACCTTTCACTATTCATAAATATAATCTACCTTTCCTTTTTGCTGATAATTCACTGTAATTTAACGTGTACAACAACCCGTTGAACCACTCGGAATACTAAAGATACTAGGGTCGTTCCTGTCTATCAATATCCTGCCAATGCCATGTCTTCGACATGGACTTACATGAATTATTCCTGTCTCCAATGCCATATATATATCTAATATGGGCTTACATGGCTCATTCCTGTCTCCAAAGTCATATATCTGATATGGACTTACATGGCTCATTTCTGTCCTGTCCTGTCCTGTCAACCCCAATACCCTAATATTCCTAAGGTTCAAACGGGGCTTCCTAATACTTTTTCTCTGTCACTTCGCCTTTAATTCGACTTTAAATATTCTCAAAAAAAATAAGTATATAAATGCTGGAAATTGACAATAATAATGTAAAACAAAAGAATATTGCATTTATTTATTGTAAACTTACCTCGATACAAAATGTGACTAAACTTTACAATTTAGTCCTTTACTTTTTCATTTCCCCGATCTACTCCCGAATTTCATTCTTCTTGATCTATAATAGCAAATTTAACTGATTTAATATTCACATTTATCAAAATAGTCCTTTACTCAAAATTTGAAAAAATTACATTTTTGCCCCTAAACTTTTGCATATTTACACTTTTACCCCTAGGCTCGGGAATTAAACTTTATCCCTTACTCTTATGTTTTATGACATGCTGATCATTTTTCCCTTCTATGGCAGTATCAAATTCACACTCTAACATGCACTTATGACTATTAGGTATTTTTACCGATTAAGCCCTTTTACTCATTTTTACCTAAAACCGAGTAGCACAAGTTGTCTAACATAATATAAGACCTCATATTCTATCATAAAACATCAAAATAAACACTTTTCACCTATGGGTATTTTTCCAAATATGAACCCTAACTTAAATTATTGCTAGCATAAGCTTTATCAAACTATCGGGACTCCGAAAACGTAAAGAACATTAAAAACGGGGCTTGGAATCACTTACTATGGAGCTTGAAAATTGAAAAAACCCTAGCTATGGAGAGAGAAAAAATTCGGCAGCAACTAAAGAAGATGATAACAAATTTTTTGTTATTTTTCCCTTTTTAATTCATTTAATATCCAAATGACCAAATTGCCCCTCCTTACTAAACTTTAAAAAATTTCCTTCCATGTCCTAATTTTTGTCCATGAACTTAAAATTTGTCAAATTGTTATTTAAACCCTCCTAATTAACATTCCAAAGCAATTTCATACTAAAAACTTCTAGAATGCAAGTTTTGCAAATTATTCGATTTAGTCCCTAACCTCAACTTAAGCACTTTATGCATAGAATTTCATCTCGAAATTTTCACACAATTATGCAATCATATCATGAGCTTCAAAATAATAATAAAATAAATTTTTCTACCTCAGATTTGTGGTTTCGCAACCACTATTCCGTTTAGGCCCTATTTCAGGATGTTACATTGTACCGGGAGATGTATCGGGTGACGCAACCAGGAAAAATCAAAATTGATGGTTGCATTTTACTATTGCAATCATGGGCGTGGTACCATTTCTATTTTTACATCCTCGAGCAAACTACCCGTACATATTCCCACTCGTAATAAGGTAAAATTTACTAGATATTTAAATAATAAAATTTATTTAGATAAATATTATTATGCTAACAAGTTATTTAAATAGGTGGAACCATGGGCCAAGTCAAGTGGGATTACCTGCTAAGCTTCAAGATATACAACTTTTGTTAGACCAACAATCAGAAACGGAGGTAAATATTTATTTAAAATTGAAACTAAATAATATTAATGTAGTTGATTTCATATTTAGTAGTATATATATAACTAATGTTTTTATCACGTTAATATAGTTTGAATGGATACGATACAAGGAGCCAAAAATTCGAGAAGTCATCCCCGATGAATTCTTTGTGAATTCTAACATATGGCACGTAAAGGTCCCATTGGTAGTGTACACTACCATTGAGATGCACAAGACCGATAGAGTGTTACGACAGTTCAGATTTCAGCAATCAATTCCCGTGGCACCTCAAGACCTTGATGTCTGCATCTTATCGACTTGCAGTGACCAAATGAGAATTAGTTGGTGTTTCACTCCCAACATATCAACATGTCGAATAATCAGTACGATTTCTTACCTACTTGTGAACCTATTACCACTCCAGAGTTAGCATGAGATCTAGAATTTATGTCATGGTTTAAGATCCATGACAAGCCATATTTGTGCGGAGAAGAGGCGAGGCGGCGACATTCCCATAGAGTAGGTCATGACAGCCTCCTTTAAATCCAAGGGCTAGCGATACGAGTACATCATCAGTGCCCACGCAAGAACCAGCACCGACGACCACAAAACCGATGCCTACACCACCCACAGGTCAATATGTACTGTCTTATTCTGTTGCGTATTCTAACCTTATCATCTTTACACAAGCACTATATATTGCACCACATTTTTTGCTTCTAGTCCTATATCAGGTTGGAGTGTAATACATCGAGGAATGTATTACACGCCTATGCCATCAACACCTTCGACAATGATGATGCCAACGACGATATATAGGCCATCTATGTTTCAGGCACCGACGGAGAGTCCACTCTTTATCCCATGAGTGTATGGGACTTAACATAGTTATGCTCATTCGTTGTTCGTAACGACCTCCTAGAACTTTGCTCTACTAAGCTGGGTCATCTTCCTAACCACTTATTCCTAAATCGAATGATGGATGATGGAAACTGAGAATGTAAGGATCACAATCGACTGAAGGCGAAGAAGAGGAGCTACCGAAGTCACAACCCCAACGACCAAAACCCCGCTCAGAGGCTGAACTAAAAAGGAATTCAGCCCGCAGCCGGCAACCAGCCAATGTGGCACAGATTTTGACCGGCATCCGGATTGATTGTATTGATGATTTTTATTCTTATGTTTTTAGAGGAAAATTGTTATCATTTAACAAATTTAAAGTTGATATTTGTTATCATTTCACAAAATTAAAGTTGATATTTGTTAGCATTTCACAAAATAAAGCTAATATTTGTTATCATTTCACAAAATCGCGCGTTTAGGAATTAATATTTGTTTTCTAGTTTGCATCTTCCTTGGTTGGTTTGACCTATCCCAAATATCCGTGTTATTGTGTATTTGAGTCGACATCAGTCGACCTTTTGGTTTGCAACGCAATGACCTATCGAGTAACAACTTAAATGGAGCACTTAATACAGGCGACCACATACGATTGGTGTAAATACGAATATTTTAAATATCGAATTCAATAATTACAATTATTATGTTAAAAGTTTAATCAATTTAAAATTTAAAACCCTAAACCCTAATTTTAAAACCCTAACCCTAAACTTACCACACTAAAAAACCTAAAGCCCTAATATAGCTAGAAGCGTTTTCCCTAAATCGGCCTATTCCCATAAGTATTCCAAAAATCAGCCTATTCCGGTAATTAAAAAAAACAACATTTTTGGGTAATTTAATAGTTTTAAAACAATATTTTATTTTTGAATTTTGAATTTTAAAGAGTTTTATTTTTTCATATTTTTAAAAATACATTTTTAAATTTTTATGATTTTTTGTTTAAAATAAGAAAAAATATTATTTTTTAAAAATTATATATTTTTAAAGGGTGTGGATCAAACTGACAAAAAACTATAAATGTTTAGGGTTAAAAAATTGTTTTACCATTGATATTGTTAACTTTAATGTGCAAATTAAATGAACAAACCAAAATTTTTAAATAAAAAAAATACAAAGACTTAATGTCTCAAAAAAAAGTATAAGGTCTAAATTTTGAAAGAGTACAGTGACATATGATATATTTAAACCAATTCAATATATATATTTTTTTATGTAATGCCTAGAACTACTCATAACTCCTTCTCATTTTTAAATAAGAGGATAAATACATTTCAACATGCTCAAACTCATGTCTTCCTAAATAAATAACAATACTAATATTAATTAGGTTAAAATTCAATCAACAATTTTATATAATTTATATCTATCCAAAAAAGTTTACATGGTCATATAAAATTATATGATTTGTTTTTTAAAAGCAATTATATGATTTGCTATTATATCATAGACATATTATTTTTTTGTCACAATTAAAACGTTACCTCTTTCGTAAATTAATTTAGATACGATGCTACAAATTTTAATTCTAAATTTTTAAGGAAAGACTGTAGAATACATAAAGAATAAGGAAGGGTTAATTTGATGTTTGTGGATTCATATGTGGATTCCATTCCGACCCCATAACTGATTCTCCACTATCTCCTTCTGTCTCTTCTGTTAAAGAGATGAGATGAGTGCACTATATTCCCCCTATACAGAATCAAATCAATTTCACTAGTAGTTTGGCCACAATTCTTTAGACCTTTGATTTCTTAAAAGTATTTTATTAGGTTAAAAGCAATATTTGAGTTTGAATTTCATATTCGATTTTGAGTTTTTTTTTTATTCATTTAAACTTCAATGAAAAAATAAATGAGAAGCTACAAAATTAACTTAAACAAAAAAAAAATTAAAACCTAAATATTAGGATAAGTGCCTAATTCATATATTGGTATAAAAATAATTATCAAATTTAAAAATTAATATGGATAAGTCGATTGAGTCTTAACTCGACTAGTACGTGGATTGTTGTCTTGTTGTCAATGTATGATAACGTGGATTCGAGTGCCTTAAGCATATTATCCTCCTATTTATGAGTTGAGGAAGAGACTATAGATAATTGACGAGAAAAAATAAATATGATTAAAATCTATAATGAAATTATTAAAAAAATTAATATTAAAAAAATAATTCAAACCTCCTCTATGTAAACCATTGCCAAATTCTTATAAAAATGCATTAACCCTGTTTTCTTTTACTTGAATTTTTTTTTTTTACCTCCATAATTGTCACCTCGAAACGTTCCCCTCCCAAGGCTCCCCAACGATCTCTACTTAAACCATCCTACTACCAACCTCTCTTCTTATACCTCTCTCTCCTCTCCTCTCCCCAATCCATTTTTCCTTTACATTTCAAAGGTAATTTTTCTAACTCTAAAAACTCTTCCTTTCAACTACAAATATAAAGAAATGTACGTGTATATATATATTTCATCGTTTCAGTTTGTTCTCTTCCTTCCTTAGTAAGTTTGTGGCCAATTTTGTGGCTTTCATTTCATGAGCTTTCTTTTCTCTTCTCTTCGTATTTCATTGCTCAAAATTTTGCTTCTCCTTTTTGTTTCACATTAAGAAACTTCAATACCCATTTCTAAAAGATCTGCAATTCGAATCATCTTCTTTTTTTTTCAGAATTAAAACAGGTAAAGAAGAGTTTATTATAAAAGAAATGGTTGCAAACAAAAACCTGCAGAAGAGCTACTTCGATGTGTTGGGTCTCTGCTGCTCATCTGAGGTCCCTCTGATAGAAAACATTTTGAAATCTCTTGAAGGTGTGAAAGAAGTGTCTGTGATTGTTCCTACCAGAACTGTCATTGTTCTTCATGACAATCTCCTCCTTTCTCAGCTTCAAATTGGTAATTCCAAACTTAATTCTTCTTCTTTTAATTTATGTTTACATTTTAGCAATTTATTCTTTTCAAACTATAACTAACACATTTGTGTGATATAAAAGTACAATTTGATCTTCTTCTTATTACTATTTTATATGTGATCTTATCAATTCTTAAACGTTTTATTTTTGTTTTTTGTTTTTAAATATGAGGTTAAAATATAATATTTTAATTTTTGTGATGCTTTTGGAAGGGGAGTTAATTTAACTGCCAAATATGAGTGGAATCTTACCTCACCAATGTTGTAACCTGAATTTTTATCTTATTTTTTTATTAGAAGGATGTGATTTCTTTTTATTAGTTTGTCTGCAATGCTATATATTAAACAATTTATTAACAAAACAAAAGTTTTTTTTTTTTTGGAAAAAAAGAGAAAGCAAAAGATAGAGAGAAACCGGACGATGGGCCATGTGATTCACATGACTTGCGGGACTCTACTTGTATAACTGTGTTCCAATATTTCTGCTTATTCTACACTCCCTTTTTATTGATATTATTTATAAAATATTTTATTCATAACAAACTAACTAATCATCGCATAAAAACTAAATAAGCCTATTTATGTCTTTCAAAATCTTTTATACTTGTCTTTTTTAGATGAAATCTATTGTTTCGTAAAAAACGCTGTATACTGTTTGAAAAAAACAAACAAACTATCATTTTTTTAAAAATTTGTATACACTCACTAATTATGAAAATATATACTTTTAAAAAATAATATTTTAAATATTAAATAAAATTCTAATGATAAATCAGTTTAAATATTACATAAAATTTGATTTAGTTGTTTTTTTCCCATGACATCTTACAGAAAAACTGACACTGAATCCTGTTTTCCCGAATAAAAGAAAAAGTAAAAGGTTAAAAAGGCCTCTAAATTTTATTCTAGTCTTATACTTTCTTTACAGCTAGATAAGTATTTTATCATTTGATTTCTACTTAATAAGCCCTTATGTTTTAATGGCAGGTCAAGGTTTATTTAGGTATATATAAATTAAAAGTTAGAGACTTCATTAGGTATAAGTTATTAGAATATAAGTTAAAAACAAATGAAAACCTGATATATAAGAAGTAAGTGAGTTACTTAAATAAAGTGGTAATGTTTAAGCCGAAATTAAAACTAAAATTAAAATAATAGCATCTATAAAATTTTGAAATTGAAGTATAGAATAGGTTAAAATTAAAATTTAATGAAAAGTTCAAAAAGTGATAGTCTTATACTCTTATTGACATTCAGAAATTATCAAATCTTTTTTATAAAAAGTTTTAAATAATAAATAATTTATATAGGGAGTAATGAGAAGTGGAATAATGGTATTTATCAGCGTTGTATAATAATTAAATAATCTCGTCTCAAGTTTAAAATTTTCATGATGAATAATAATTTACTATCTCCCAACAAATTTTCTCTATTAAAAGCCTAAGTAGTTATGGTCGAAGTTGTAATATAACTGAGTTGGAACGGAATAATATTATATGTTTCACTTTCTCAAAAACAACTGCTTTACTTTTTTAAAAAAGAGAAGAAAATTTCTAATCCCATATCAACTTCTTTTAATCAATTATTATATATCATGATTACATAACTCTGAAGAAATTGCTAAAAAAAAAATAGATGAACATTAAATGCCAAAAGCAATATTACTTTTGACAATAATTATGAAAAACTTTTCTTGTTTAACATCATTACGTAATATGTATTACAACTCATAAGGAATTTTCAATTTCACATAAATATGTATATTTTTGTTAATAAAAATATATGATATATGCTAGTAACCTCTTGATGTTGTTGTGTAGCTTCCATATATATACTGTATATGATTTGCTATTTTTTTAATTTACGCTATGTTTAAATTAGGGTAAGAGGAAAGAAAGCAAGGCAAGTTAAGGAAATTGATTTCTTTTTTTATTCTCTTGTTTGAGCAATACATTTTTTATACGAATTTTTTTCTATAAATTTCATTTTTTTCTTTCATTTTCTTTTTATAAATTGACCACTGAATTTTTTTATATCATTTTAAATAAATTGTTTTAAAATTAATTAAAGTAAACAAAAATAATTTAAGTGATCCAAAGCATGAATAAAAAGTATAATATCGTGCATTATTTAACGTTAAAATATTTAAGAATGAATTTTGGGAAATTATTTGATAGTGGAGTTTTTAAAATCTATAAGTAAAGTTAAAGTTGGACAAGTGTTTTATAAAATGTAGTAAATATATATATAAGAGATACATTAGTTGTTTGTGGAATAAAAAACACAATATTAATGTACCAAATATTTACCCTAAAATTTTTTAAATAAAAATATTAAAATTATATCAAATATGTATTCATCGTATCAAAGTCTATCGTATGATACACATGGATTTGTATGGACTGCCACTTTTGTATGATGAAGTAGATTTTCTATAAAAATAGATATAAAATTTGTAGTGAATCTTACTATACGTATCGAATACTATATTATATCAAAACCTATGTAGAGAACCACCATTTATTTTCCCTTTTTTTCTTAGGGTTCTGCCACCAAATAAAAATAATTTAATATATATAAATCTTTTGATTATATAGTGAAGGCTCTAAATCAAGCAAGACTGGAAGCAAATGTTAGAGCACATGGGGAGATAAAGTACCAGAAAAAATGGCCTAGCCCTTTTGCAGTGGTTTGTGGGTTGTTGCTCTTGTTATCATTTTTGAAGTATGTGTACCATCCTTTACAATGGCTTGCTGTGGGAACTGTGGTTATTGGCATCTACCCTGTTCTTTTCAAGGGATTTGCAGCTATTACACATTTCAGGATCGATATCAACATTCTCATCCTAATAGCAGGTAATATTTCATTTATTTTAAACTTAATTTCTCCTCCAATCAACTCTTTAAACAAAATTACAATATTCTTATAGGATTATATGTATATTTATTCTCAACAAAAAGATCCCAAAGATGTGAAACAACTTGATTAAACTTGGAGTAAGGTGATACTTTAGTATCTTTATATGGAATTGAGGTGCTTTCCGAAAAGTTAATAGTACCTTGGATTTTAGAAAATAAATATGTGGGACAATTGCTTTTATAAAGCATATTGATTTCTTGTTAAAATTAGAAATGGTTTTATACAAGTTTAATGGACTATAAACGCAGCAAAATCGTTAACTTTGTGGTTTCTCTTTGCTTTTGTTTCTTTATTGTCGGTTTCTTCAATTTTTACTCTTTTCTTCTTTTTTGTGGATTATCTTTTTTTTTTCTCTTTTTAATACTTTTTGTTTGTGGGTTTACAATACTTTGCATTCCTTTTGAGGTGGAGTCCTACCCTTTAAAATCCAATCCGTCTTTTCAAGTAAAGCTTCTCACGTTTCGTGACAAAATGGTAGAGTCGGAGGAAAAGCCAAATGTTCCTTGTTTTTATACACATGCATACTTACATAACGAGTCTTCTAAATTGTTGTTTGAATAAAGTTGAATAGATTGAAATATTAATTTAGAGAAAAAAATTAATTAATTTACTCATAATTATTTGGAATCAATTTAATAGAATTAAAGAAAAAATAATTTAATCTATTAAAATGATATTCCCTATTTTTAATATATATATTTTTAAATATTTATGAATTTTTAATAATTTACTTAATTAAATAAAAAATTAATGATTTGGCTTGTTCTAAAATCTTTCCATGAAATTTTGTGCTTTGAGTTGATTGATTGTGATCAAAAGATTCTTATGAGAATCTTGGATTTACTATATAACATTTTAAAATTTCAATAATCAGCTTAAATTATTTGCATTTGAGTCATAAGTCTAGAAATTTAAATTGGACTGTTTTCAAAACATCTATTTCTTTGTGGTTTTAGGGTGGAAAATTTTGGGTTTGGTCAATTACATTTTCAGGTTTGATCATACTGCGAAGAATTTTTTAAATTGAAAATAGATTTACGAGATCAACGTTGGTGTATTTTAATATGTCGGACACCCTAATTCCTCTTCCTCACAGTCTCGCTGGGGACTTTGATTTGACAACCAACAATTCCAAAAAGAACAAAAGAAATAAAAATCCATTGCTATGTAGAAAAACAGTTCATATCCACTTGCGTAGGCAAAATAAATAAATAAAACTACTCAAAAGAAGAAACAGACTATTTCTAGAAGCTACCATGGGGGTGCAGTTTTACATTTAATGAACGGTCACTACTTTCCTTTCTTTTATAATTTAAAAAAGATTTGAAGATAAATGAATAATTCCATCTTCAAATGAAATATTGATTGGGTTTGATTTGAAGAAAATTTAAATTCGATTCTTCCCTATTGAATCAATTTTAACAATTTAAATTATTAATTGATTGGAATTTAGTTATAGTAATATTTGACTTAAATGTCTTATGAACTTTTTGAATTTTAAATTTTTAATATATATTTTAGATATTTTTTATTATTAAATTGAATTATTACCTTTTATTATATTATTAATTTTAAGTTTAATTATCGAGCTGGGTCTAAATATGCACAAATTTAATCGAGCTCGAATTCAAGCTTTAGTATTAAAATTAATAAACAAGCTTAATTGACTTCAAGTTCAAGTAGCCCAATCATATCTAAACGTAAAAATAATTGTAGCTTGAATCAAATATAAAACTCTATATTTAAATTCAAACTCAAACTTCACAATATTTAAACCTTGCTTTACTTAGATTACATTCCTGTTCTTATAGGAAAAAAAGGTATTTTGAATATATATATATATATTTTTTTTAATGCTGATGCATCTTTGATTTTGGCTGTTAATGATCTAAGTTAGACTGGGTTGGCTTGACATTGCAATTGGACCTGTTTTAATAGTAAACATCGAATGTGGTCATTAAATTTGTTATCATAAAAAATTTATTAGATTTAGAAGTATCTGTGAGAAAGGAAATATATTTTTGCAATTGCGATTAGAATCCATACATGGTTTTCCATGGAGAACACGAAACCTCAAGAAAACTACAATTTTAGTCCCTTAAGGTTTCCAATTAGAAGTTGATTTTTGAGACCCCAACCAACCATAAGTTTTTGTTCTGCCTTTTCCCTCCTTTGAGCACTGCCACGAAATGAGACGGAAATTTAACCAATTTGGATGCCTTTAATTGAGTGGTGCTACCATACACTTCATAAAATGTTGCTATATCTGTCCGGTCTATTTTATGATTTCTCCCAATCTAACTACTTAAATCATGTTTCCTCATCTCAAATATGTACAGGTTATCATGCACGTTACAAATATTGATTATTAATTATTATTATTAGAAGCTACTATAATGAAATGTATTCGATAAGATATTTGTGTTTTCAGATGTTGAAATCAAAGTTATATAGGTATCACACCTGTTAATTAGATGAGTCAGGTTAGTTTTGTGTTGGGTCAATTTGGATAGAATGAAATTAAATTTTAAAATTTTTGGATTATTTTGGTAGCAAATTAACTAATTCGACTTATAAATCGGTTATCATAAACTATGAGGACCAAGTTATGATAAATTAAAATAAAATGACTAACTTCCTAGTTTCTTTAAAATAGAGGGATGAAATTTATAATTAAACAAAAATTATAATTTTGTTTTTTAAATAAATAAATTTATTTTTGGTTATAGAGTAATAAAAAATGTGTTGAGGAAAATGCTGGGGGTGCATTGAGGTTAGTGTTGATTTGTCTTGAACAATGGCTGCTATTTATTTTACAGTGATAGGGAGCGTTGCAATGAAAGACTACACTGAAGCTGGCACCATAGTCTTCCTCTTCACCACTGCGGAATGGCTTGAGTCAAGAGCAAGCCATAAGGTTAGCTCTAAATTGCCTCTAACGCCACTAAGAATAAATTTAGTAAATAGCAGTAATGTAAAGTTTATATATATATATATATTTTTTTTTGCATGTATGTTTTTTCCTTGGCACTTGTTCGCTCTTCAGTTTTAGAATTGGCTTTGATATGCTGAAAACATTAATAAGTTTAGTTAGAAATAAAATGTTGAAATGTATAAGCATGGTTTCTCGCTCAATTTCAGGCTAGTGCTGTGATGTCATCGTTGATGAGAATAACTCCTCAAAAAGCAGTCATAGCTGAGAATGGAGAAGAAGTGGATGCTGATGAGGTCAAGTTGAACACTCTTCTGGCAGTCAAGGCTGGTGAAGTTATACCAATTGATGGAATTGTTGTAGATGGGAGGTGTGAGGTGGATGAGAAAAGCCTCACCGGTGAATCACTTCCGGTTACCAAAGAAAAGGATTCAACTGTTTGGGCTGGCACCATCAATCTAAATGGTTGCAACTCAGTTTCTTCTTCTTTTCTCTCTAAGCTCATTCAGTTTTGATGCTGACAAGGCTTGTTTCGCTTTTTCTATAGGTTACATCAGTGTTAAAACTACTGCTGTAGCTGAAGACTGTGTAGTGGCTAAAATGGCAAAGCTGGTGGAGGAAGCTCAAAACAGCAAATCTAACACCCAAAGATTTATAGACAAATGTGCTCAGTTCTACACCCCAGGTTGGTTCATTTTCATCTAGATTTACAAGCTGCCTTTGATTGCAATCCAGCCTTTGCTTTCCTACTGCTCATCTTATGGAAACTATTTGCAGTAATTATAGTTGTATCTGCCGCCATTGCTGTGATTCCAGCTGCACTTAGAGTGTAAAACCTTCATCACTGGTTTCACTTAGCATTGGTAGTGTTGGTGAGTGCTTGCCCATGTGCGCTTATCCTTTCTACGCCTGTTGCAAGTTTTTGTGCACTTACAAAGGCAGCAACGTCAGGACTTCTAGTTAAGGGTGGCGACTATCTTGAAACTCTTTCCAAAATTAGGATCACAGCTTTTGACAAAACTGGTACACTTACGAGAGGTGAATTTATCGTCACCGATTTTCAACCTCTTTCTCAAGATATAAGCTTGGACACATTGCTTTACTGGTACGCTCTTCATATTTACCTCTTCACTGGATAGCAGTAGTGAATGTTAAACAGCAACATCAAGGTTTGCATTTCAATGGATACTAATATTAGTTATAATATTTTTAAAAGGGTTTCTAGCATTGAGAGTAAGTCAAGTCATCCAATGGCAGCTGCACTAGTAGATTATGGAAGATCCCATTCAATTGAACCCAACCCTGAAACGGTTGAGGATTATCAAAACTTCCCTGGGGAAGGTATTTATGGGAGAGTTGATGGCAGAGATATTTACATTGGAAGCCTAAAAATTTCAGTGAGAGCCCACGGAACAGGTGAAAACTTTGTAATTAGGTTCATATTTATTTGTTTCTGCATTTCTATCTATTTATTTGTGATATCAATTTCATATTTATTTATGTTATACTTTCATGTCAAGTGTAACATTCTCAATTTTTGACATGCAGTTCCAACTCTAGAAGGGAATATGATGAAAGGGAAGACCATTGGGTTTGTATATTCTGGAGCAACCCCTGCTGGAATCTTCAGTCTTTCAGATGCTTGTCGAACTGGTGTTCTAGAGGCAGTCGAGGAGCTTAAGTCAATGAGGATAAAAGTGGCTATGCTTACAGGAGACAATCAATCTGCAGCCATACATGTACAAGAACAGGTGCACTTCGACTTTTCGCTTTCGTTTATTAGGAAAGGATGGCATGACATTCATAATTCAATAATGACGACTCAAGGAACTAGTTTGAAATCTTGTGAACAAATTTTGTAGACTTCATCTCTTGTCTCCTTGAATTTGATATCCTGTTTTTCTTGGTTGATAAGATAACATGAATTACATATCTTGCAGCTGGGGAACCGTCTAGACGTAGTTCATGCAGAACTTCTCCCTGAAGACAAGGCAAGAATAATCAAAGAATTTAAGAAAGAAGGGGCAACGGCAATGATTGGAGATGGTGTCAATGATGCCCCTGCACTTGCTACAGCCGATATTGGCATCTCTATGGGCATTTCAGGTTCGGCACTTGCCACAGAGACAGGGCATGTGGTTCTCATGTCAAATGATATCAGAAAGATTCCAAAAGCTATCAAACTGGCAAGAAAGGCTCATAGGAAAGTGATTGAGAATGTAATTCTGTCAATCAGTACTAAGACGGCTATTCTTGCTTTGGCCTTTGCTGGTCATCCACTTGTGTGGGCAGCCGTTCTTGCCGATGTTGGAACATGCTTGTTGGTGATCTGTAATAGCATGCTCCTTTTGCGAGGAAAACACAAAGATGGAAGAAAATGTTGCAAATCTTCAGCTGCAGCGCATACAAACAAGCATGGATGCAAAGCCAGTCATTGCGACTCTTCTCATAAGCACCAAGATGCTAGTTTAGACAAAAAGGTCCAAAAGGCATGTGAGCCGCCAACATGTTCTTCTGAGAGATGTGCCTCAAGATGTCATTCTGGCCTTTTTAAAACGGATTCCCCTTCAAATTCACGCGGGAGCGACAAATGTGAAGACTTGGGAAGGACACACGATGGTTCTGTTATCCGTGAAGCAAAGTACTGCGACCAGGGAAGCTGTCACTTGGTCAATCACAAGATTGAGGCCCAAAATTTGCCCAGAAAATGTTGTTCAGGCCGTGGGAGTTTGGACTTGGGTAAAGAAGCCAATGCTCTCCATGGGGCAAAGCAATGCCACCAGGGCCATTTACATCAATATTCATCATCTACTCCGGAAGAAGAACAGCGAGAGACTAAAAATGATCATTGTCATTCTACTCATTGTCGTGAAAACCACGTTGAGATCCATGGTAACAACCTTACAGCTTTTGGAAACTTGGTAGAACATCGTTGTTTGGAGAGTCTAAATCAAAGGGCTCATCTTGATTCACACGAGCCAACTCACACTGCCATAGACATTACAATGAATCCAGACGAGGTGCATGGTTGTGCGAATGTGGAGAAGAGAGAATTGGGTGGTTGTTGCAAAAGCTATATGAAAGAATGTTGTGGTAAGCATAAGCATGGACGATTTAGACCTGGCTTAACAGATATTATCACTGAATAGAAATGTTTTAACTTTGATAACAAAGAAATGGAAATTATGACAGGTACTTAAGAATGTTTCTCGTTTTTTAATTTGTAAAACGTTTCATAGATCATTATGGTATATGCACCCAAGTTCGAGGATATCTAAGATTGCTTCATCTCACTTGTAAACTTGAATTCAAATATTACAACAGAAAGTCATGACTTGGTCTCTCTTCTAGTTTGCTTTATTTTGTATCAAATGATGGTGATTGCCTTATCTGCCTTGCATGCCCTTGCAACAATAAAGAATTGTCAAAAGTGGTTTGGTTAATTCACATGGATAGAAAAGAAGCCTTATAGTTGTATAGGCCCAAATCTGCCCGGACCCGTATGAAAACAAAAACAGAAAATCAAAACCAAAATAATAAATAATTAAATAAACTAAATAATAAAAAGTCCAATTATCAGTCCATTACATATCAGACCCAATAGCCTAGTTACAAGCCCATTTACAAAACAATCTAGCCCAATCAAATAACTCAAAGTTCAAGGCCCAAACGGCCCGAAATATTTTAGGAGCAGAAACCCTAGGGTTTCTTCCCCTTTGCGCCGCCCGAACAGCAGCTTCAGCCTCCTAGCGCCACAGCCACGCCTGTGCTTCCGTACGCCAGCGCACAGTCTCGTACATGCGCCACGCATACCCCGTACCTGCAAGAAGAGACAAACGCACAGCAAAACAAAAAAAAAATATTGTATTTTTTTTATTTATTTCTATCATTTTAATCCCTTCAGCTATAAAGGCAAGGGATTTCATCGTTTGTAAGGTTACACACACTGAGAGAAGCATATTGAAAAGAAAAAAATTTCAAAAACAATTCAAAAGGTGATTTCCGATTCAAATTTCTGAGATTTTTCTTTTTCTTCTTTGCTCAGTTTCTTTCTTTCTGGATTTTCTTTTGTTCTTTCACATTTGAATGTATAAAAGGAAAAGGAAATGAAACCTTTACCTTGTAAATATGCCATGAGATCTCTTCTGCTTCGTTGAAATCGAGGTACGAGGGGAGTTGAAGGCAGAAAGAGAACGACCTTGAGACTCGAACAGGTTGATCACCGTTCATTGCGGCGGATTGACATTGTAGAGGAAAGATTAGGGTTCGGTTGAAGGAAATGAAACGGGGAGGCTAGGGTTTTAGTTCAGCCGAATAGAAGCATTGTTTGGGCATTATAAAAAACCAGAAACGACGCTGTTTTAACCAATTTTGATGGTTTATAAATGACGTCGTATTAACCATACCCGACCTAATCTGGTTATTCGCCCCTGGGATCCGCGTGTTTCTGCGGAGAGGGTTAATTACGCGCGAGGTCCTCCTTTTCTGTACGATTGCTCAATTGTGCCTTATGCATTTTACTTTGTTTTTTTTTAATTTTCCCTGTAATTTGCACATGTTTGCACTTTGGTCCGTGCCTCAGCGTTGCGTTTTAGGGTTTGAATTATTTCCAGATTTGGTCCCTGCGCATTCGCACATGTTGCACGCTGGTCTTTTTTTTATTTTAGCAGTTCATTTCATTTATAATTTGACCCTTCCATTTTAATTCTATTTTAATTGAGTTTCCTTTTTTTATTTATTTATTTTATTGTTCATTATCATTTTTTAAGATACATTCAACATTTTTTAATCCTTGTTTACTCATTTTTTATATTTTAAGTTATTTTAATGATTTTATCTCGTTTTTAAAAATCACTATTGTAATGTTTTTTTTATATACACTATTATACATATATATATACTTTATAATAAAGTTAATTTTATTTCATGCATATTATTAATCGTATATTATTTTATACATATAATTTCTTTTAAATTTATTCTTATATTGTATTACATAATTCTACATAATACATCTTTTAAATTATTATATATGTATATTTATTTATTGATGCCAATGTTTTATCTATATACATCATTAAATCCATGTTATTTTATACATATAGTTTTCTTTGTATATATAAGTATGTTCTTAAAGCTATTATATATATATAATTTATAATAAAATTAATTTAATCTTAGATGCATTATTAAAGTGCGTGTTCTTTTTACAAATAATTATTTTTAAATCTATTTATGCATATGTATGTTTTTGTAAACCTATTGTATATATTTCTTAAGATTATATTTTATTATGTATTTTTGATATCTTTGTATATCCTATACATTATTTAAATTTTCCTTTATATATTTTAATAAATATTTTTCGCCCTTTGTATATTTCTTGATTTTAAAAATTTCCATTCTATAGTACATTTTCTAATGATTGCATGTATATATATTTAGTTTGTTTTTACAAACTGTTTCTAATTTATCGATTCGTCAATGCATATATCATGCTCATCATTATTTTAAATTTGTCTTATACCATAGTCTTTTTTAAATTATTATTTTGTCTTGGATATTTTGTATTGATTGTAATGTATTAGGTTATGTATGTTATTGTGGCATATTGTTTTCGTTCTATTATTATATCAATTATTCTCCATGCATGATTGAAATTGGGTTATATTTTTAGGTTAGTTATATTTAATTATTTATTTTGTTAGTTGATTAAATAAGACACATTATCCTCCTTCATCAAGTATTGTATCTTATGTGTGTACATTATCCCATATCATTGTTTTCCACTTGGTTTACGAAATGTGGTTTTATAAGGTCCAAATCTTTAAGATTAATTTCGTTTTATTTCAAGTCGAATTAATGCGTTTTAAGCTAGTTTTATAATTATTCATTTAAAAATTCTTAAAAATGAAGGCAATGTTCGATGTTTGGCAATTCGAGGAATCGTTGTTCGATGTTTGGCAATTTGGAGAATCGTGCCCTATCGTGCTGGGTTGCAATTTCCCGTTTGTTCAAAACAATCGAATATTCCTTTGGAATTTCACTCATGTCTTTAAAAATTCTTCAAAACGAAGGTAATGTTCGATGTTTGGCAATTCGGGGAATCGTGCTGTTTGGCAATTCGGGGAATCATGCCCTATCGTGCTGGGTTGCAATTTCCCGTTTATTCAAAATAATCGAATATCCCTTTAGAATTTCACTCATGTTCTCTAAATTCTAAAATGAGGCAATGTTCGATGTTTAGAAATTCGAAGAATCGTGCCCTACTGTGCTGGGTTTCGGTTTTTTCGTTGGACTAAATAATTGGGCACCCTTTTGTGATTTTCAACATATAAACTTTTAGAAGTCGAAATTTATCGTGTTTTCGAGGGTGTAAAGGATCGTGTCCTATCGTGTTGGATGTGATGTTGTATTCCTATGAACCAAGAGAATTTTGACGACCAACTTGGGCTATTCAAATGTTTATAAAAGGAACCACATTTCAAAAACTTTTTTAAATCTCAGACATAAGGACAGTATTTAATCGATTTGGTACCAATTTTGGGCGTAGTGAGGGTGCTAATCCTTCCTCATACGTAACCGACTCCCGAACCCGTTTTTTCATATTTACGTAGGCCAAAATTGATTTAAATGGAATGAAATGCTTTATTAGGTGATCCAATCACACCTAAACAAAAAGGATTGGTGGCGACTCCATATTTTGTTTTCAAAAAGTCGGTCTCCATCGTTTTTTTAGTTTTTTTTTTAATTTAAAAATAGTTTCGACAATAGTAATTAATCAAATCATAATAAAGTTTATATTCACATAGAATGCATGTAAAAAAAGAATTAGTTATAATAATAAAAGAATGTGGGATATTGTTTGTATATTTTCAGTATCGATTTACAAAATTAATAATGAAAACATGTTGAAAGACAATCTCGTATTGCAAAAATAGCAGCAGAAAAAGCATTGGCTAAATCTAATTCTTAATTCTGTAGAATTAAGAGTCAACCTAGTTACGTACAACAACTAATACTTAAATACGACATATATCTCATAGCTAATTCGCTTAGTCTTAGTACACAAACCAACACATGACATGCAAGAGTTTAGCCATTAACAAGTAGGGTCTGATTCCAGTTGTTTATGAGTTTTAATAATGTAAGTAATAGCCCCAGAGAGGGGATTCATAGTGGCCCATTTTTGCCCGGACTTACACCAAGACCAAAACAAAACAAAAATAATAAAAATCCAAAATTAAAAGTCCAATGTCTGGTTACGACCAAAAATAAAATAAACCTATTTTCTAACCAAATATCCCAAAACTCTTTAGCCCAATTACATAATGTCTGACCCAAATTCTAAATCTCCAAAATCCAATAAAAATTAGCCTAAATAAGCCCAAAACCCAAGGCCCAATACACCCAAAGTTGTTTCAGCCTTTTGTGAATGCCAGAAGATTCTGGAACAAGCTAGAGAGGCACCAGTAAGTTGGTCTCACACGAGAGACCCTTGCGCCCAGCCTCCACATCATCCGGGGTCTTCTTCTCCGTACGACCAGCTCTGCAAAAGAACACACGAGAAGAAAAATTAACAGAATACAACAGATGACAGCCAGTAAATGTATTTTATTTATTTATTTTCTTTTATTTTCCTTTGTAAAATCCGGCTATAAAAAGCCGAGAAATTGTACCTGCAAATTTACACACACACACACAGAATATACTTTGCAGATACATTATCTGTATACACGCATAGAGAAGAGAGAAAAGCGATTCAAGATCAATAGAGGTGATTTCATTTTTTTGTCCTGCCGATTTGTCGTTTTTTTTTCTTTTCTCTTTATTTTCTTATTTGTTTGCTCATCTTTTATATAACTTAAGGCCAAGGAAAGCTCTACGTCTGCCATGCAAATATAAGAGCAAGAGGTCACATAATAGTGGAACTCAATTCATTTTACAAAGCTGTTTTCATTTTTTTTAAAAGAAGATAACCTGAGATTTGAAAACTTCATTCGAATAAAGAGGAAGGAAGGGAAAATACTCACCAAACTCTTCAATAGGTGGTCGAGTATTTACAGCAGCAGAGTCGGGAATGGTTTCGCACGCTGCTGGACACCAAATCTGATGGTGATTCAGCCGCCTGTGGAAGGAACCTTAGCAAAAAATTGTGTTCTGATTTCAAAAATAAATTAAGGTGTTTTGGTTCTGGAAAGTAAAAGGGTAAATGAAGGCCTAAGGGTACTCTTCAGTGCGGCGCCGTTTCATTGCGCAATGACCCGAGCGTCAACCCGTTTTGGTAGGCCGGGCATGCGCATGGTTGGGGGTAATGGGGAAATTGCGCGACTGATCCCTCTCCTTTGCGCGCGCCCTCAATTTTCGCCTTTGCTCCTGGAATGGCGTATTTGTGCTGCGGGTCCCTCCTCCTTGTACCGCGTTGTAATCTGCTCCCATCTGCGTTTAATCTGTTTTATTTTCTTTTAAATTATCCCTAAAATTTGAAATACCTTTATGTTTTAGTCCATATTTCAACACAATGTTTCAAAATCAGGGATTATTTCAACATTAATCCCTGTGAATTCATGTGTGTTATATATATGTCTCCTTTAATAGTTTTACTTATTTTGTAAATTTTCTTTTTATTTTACTTTGATTTCGATCAAGTATTTTATTAGGTTTATGTTATAAATTTAGGTTTATTCACTCATATATTTTCAGTCTTTTTATTAATGTATGTATATTCATCCTTGTTTTATTTTCACTTTTATTTGTTACTGTTTATATTATTTGTAATGTTAATATTAATAGGTATTATTTGTATTTTTAGTTACTTATTTGCTGTAATTTGGGGTACTTGAATTTCCATATTATTGTATATTATTTTATGTAATGTTTTATGAGTTATTATACATGTATATACTTTATAATAATTGGTTTTATTCCATGAACATTATTAACATTAAATTATTATACATATATTTAACTTTTTTTGGCCCACATGATATATATGTATTTGTTTTCTAAAATGAAATCACATGTTATATACATTAATTAAAATTTAACTATACATATATTGATATACATATAATTTAAATATTTTTTTAAACATTAATATTTTTATACATATAGTTTTTTTAGATTCCTTCACATATCTTTCTTATTCAAAAGGAAAATCTCACATATTTTGTGTTATTCAAATTATTATTAAACATATGTTTTGTACTTATATTTAATTTGCATCTATTATTAAAGCTTTGATATTCTTATACATATAAATTTTAATAAACTTGTAATTAATTGCGTTTTTATTTATTATGTATATAATTTATGATAAAACTAGGTTAATACTATGATTCATATTTTAATTAAATAATATTTTGACATACAATTATTTCTAACATTTCTTCACATGTATATGGTACATATTAAATTATTTTTATTATAGCACATGTTATTATTTTCATATAACTTTATGTAAATATTTTTCTATGTATATATATCCTCATTAAAAATTATTTATGTGTATAATGTTTTTGAGAACTCTTTTAAATCATATAATTTATTGTATTTCATATTATCCTTATGTTTTTTTTCATATACATATTTTGTTACTTATATAAACATTTTTTATACATTATTAATTTTATTTTATTTTTATCAATAATTAGACTCAATGTCTGTTTGTATATAAAAGTTTCATAAACCTACTTTGTATATTATTTTATATCATGCATTGTTATTCCTTCATATTTAATACATTATTTAAATTATCTTGTGAATTATCAATTTTTGAATAAATTTGTGTTTTAAATATTTTATTTGAACTTTGAAATTTATAATAACTATTTCAATAAATGTATCCTAAGTTTTTATGTAAATTTGTCTACTTATATATATATATATATTATATGATCATTAATTCATCATTTTGTTTCATACATAATTTTATGCATCATTGTATTTTGAGTTTTGTTGATTATCGCGTATATTTTTTTATATTAATTATTCATTATCCATGCTTAAAAATTTGTTGGGTAACATTATATTTGGAATAATTGTACATAATTGTTAGATGTATTAAGCAATGTTGAACTTTGTGTATATTATTTCATATTCATTAACCCTTTTTTTTTATATGTGTATACATTTTGTTGCAATGCATTAAATATTTCATTTATTTTAAAACAAATAAACATGTTTTTTTTAGCAAATTTCTAATTTTTTGTTATTCAAAGATTCTAAAATAAGGCAAATATCTAATATTTGGGAATTCAAAAAATCGTGCTCAATCGTACTGGGTATGACTTTTCCGGTGAACCAAATATTTGGATACCCTTTTATAATTTTAATGTATGAATTTTTCAAAAGTCGAAAATCAATCGCAT
This sequence comes from Gossypium hirsutum, assembly GCF_007990345.1. NCBI lineage: Eukaryota > Viridiplantae > Streptophyta > Magnoliopsida > Malvales > Malvaceae > Gossypium > Gossypium hirsutum. Next base: position 25,570,254 of record NC_053431.1, on the reverse strand, counting down.
CTTAAAGGTATAAGGGATCGTATCCAATCATACTGGGTATGAAACCGCATATCTTTGAAACGAGAGATTTTTTACCGCTAATTTGAGCTATTTAAACATTAAAAAAAAATCATACTTCAGAAAATCTCTTCTTTTAAAACTTTTGATATAAGGACAGCATCAAATTAATTTGGTACTAATTTTTAGGCGTAATGAGGGTGCTAACCCTTCCTTATGCGTAACCGACTCCCGAACCTATTTTTTTGATTTTTCATGAATAAAGCATTTTAGTAGGTGGTCCAATCACACCTAAATCAAGAGATTGATGGCGACTCCACATTTTTTCAAAAGTCAAACCTCAATGCTTTCAAAATAAAAAAAAGGGTTTCGACACATAGAACTACGTATAAGCTACTAATTGTTTGTTTATCTTAATTAATTAGTAATTTAGCTTATGAGAGAGGCACAATAATTGGAGCAGGTGGAACCCATTGATGAATTGGTAAACAGTCCCATACTCCATCTTTATTGCGAGTCAAAGTGAAATGTTGGGGAACCCAAGTTTCTCCTTTTGACTCTCTTTCCCTCAACAGCTCCCTCTGTTTCTCCTCCACCGCATTCTTTGCTTCATTTGCTTTCTCCCAATCGTGTCTCATTAAGGCCTCGCTTAACTCACTCCATACTGCAGCAGATTCTGTTGACAGTACTCCCTAAATAACCAAAAAGGAAAGATTAAGATCCAACACGTAAACATGATGAAAATCAGGTGCTTTAAATGCATTACAATGGAAAAGCCACAGAAATAAACTGCGAACGGTTCTCAGAAAGGAGATAGATACGAAACACAACCATCAACCTTGTATATATTTCGCCAACAAAAAGAGAACAAGAAATTTGTATATACACGAGAAAATGGGGCTTATATATGTGGGGAGGGGGGGGGAGGGGAGCGTAAAAAATAAAGAAGCTTTCTAGTTTATATTCAATGATTAGTAATTTTATCATATTCATGCGAAAACTATGTATTTCAAACATATGTATAATTTAGAAAATAATATTTAATAAATAATATAACATATAACTTAAAACTAATAATAATAATAATAATAATAATAATAATGTATATGCAAGTATCAAAACAAAAATGTAAAAATATAAAGCGGTAAAGTTAAGGTGCTATAAATACCGGTAGCATGGATTAAAACAGTTTGTGCAATAATATTAAAATGTATAAAAAATCAAAATAAGTCTTTACATTTTAAATTTTAATTTATTTTAAATATGAAGGTTTAATTAGTAGAGATGCTGTACTAAACAATTTACAAGTTCAGGAAAGTAGTAAAAAAAACTAAACAATTACCTGTAAATCATTAACAATAGGCGTTTTCAGGCCTGAATAAACTTCTTCTGCATTGTATATTACTGTCAGCTTTCTACTAGCATTGTCCTTCATTGTAACAGTTCTGCGTGAAAGCATAAACAATTCAAATCACTACAACTACATCAAACAATTTTAACAAGTATATATATATATATTTTGACTTAAGATAGTAATAATAGACCTAACAATTGTTGTGAAGGGAGGAGGAAAATTAGAAGAAGAAAGAGATCTCACATCAGAAATCTGTCTAGAAGGTAAATACCTATCCCAGTTGCCATTGAATTCAAAAAGGGTCCTCTTAGTTGATGTTTCAAGGATTTTTCCTTTGACAGATCTATGACTTCCTCTAAGCCCAAGAAAAGACTTGTGTCCATAGTGTAACTCAGCTTCAAGGCCATTCTCTGGGCACCTGATCCTAACATCTCCATCCCAATCAACACCAGGCGTCGGTAAAATTCTTATTAAGAGGTCTGGAGAGTTCATTTCATATGTTTCTCCTCGACTTAGGAGCTTAAGTTGTCTCTTCCCTCGCACCTCATTTACCACCGCAATACCTAAATATTTTGGTGTTTTATGAGTGTAAGAAAAAGCAATTACATCAAACTATATATGCAATCATTACTCAAATTGAACAAAACATTTTGACATTATTAGGCTGTAATTTTGGCAAATTTGCTTGAAATATTATAAAATTGACAGAACAAGAAAATGAGACAGGAACCATTGAATTTAGGAACACATTGTTGACACCAAATAAGTTGAATTTTTTGTTTCTCATCAGTTGCATGAAGAGCAGAAACTGGCGGGTGGTGAGAAATCTGAAAGAAAGTTGACAGCAATAACTAATTACCATTGTTGTAAAACAATATATTAAAAAAGAAATTTTAAAATTGAAGTTAGTGATTTGAAGCAATAAATAAAAATACCTGCTCAAGTAGGACATTCAGATTTGCCCTTGAGACATGATGAGTCTCGCCAAGGATTGGGTTGTAAGGGGCAAACCCAAATATGGGAGGTCGCAACGTAGAAATGTTCCAAGCCACAACCGATATGAATCTGTCCACAGGGCTATCAGCTTGATTACATCTACTAAGCATGTCGGTGCCCATGCAATAAACTGTTTCCCCATAACACTGAAGATGAGACTTTGGAAGGTTGAATAGTGGTGGCAGCTGTACAAACAATAACACCCACATTGATATACCCATTAGTTTCTGTACCGACTTTCACCAGGAATAATGTCATCAACATTATATTATTATTTTTCACATTCAGGCAACTTAATTTAAGTTTCGTGTTTCTTCTCTTCCAACCTTTCTTATTTCTAATTTTCTCTCTTTATGTGAATTTGTTTAGATTAATATAAAGATTATTTCTATTGCAATTTTTTTTGTAACTTTATAAAGAATTTTAAGTAATTATAGTTTCACTAATATTGGAAATTGCAAATTGAATGTACCTAAAAGGATTCACTTATTGAATGGAAAGTCATACGTATTTTATTTTTCAAAATATCATACATATTTATTAACATTTTCATTTTTCTCTTATATTTTCTAGTATCAAATCCATAATTTAAACAATTTTTTTATGTAATTTCTATTGGTACACATAAACCTCTTAAACCCTTAAATCAGATAATAGAACACATTTAATTATATTCAAATTCACGTTTATTTTATTGTAACAACAATAATGACACTAACTGAGCTAAAGTTCAATTAACAATTTAAATATAATTTTAAAAGTTTTTCTTTATATTTTTTAATTGAATGAAAAGACATCAAAAACTAAAAGAAAATATATTTTTTTCTTTTTCTGACTCTTCGATTGATTTTGTTTAAAGAATAATTTTGTAGGACTAAGGCTTCCTCCACCTCTGTTTTAAGGTATATAGAGATTAATCATTTTGGGATTTGTAATTGCTCATTCCAACAATGTTATCTCCAAAGTTCGAACTCTAGTCTCCCTTAACATTGCAACATCTTACTGTTGTACCCAACACTTGTTGACGATAAAACAAAATTATGATAAAATGAATTTTTTTTTACCATTTTGTAAGTTATAAAAAACCTTTTTTTTTTAATTTTCAACTACCACAAATTACAATCACAATCAATTAATATACAATCATATATAATTGAATAACTAAACTAAACAAATTATCAAATTAATTTATATTGAGATTATTCCAATATAAATATTAAACTAATGTCTACATATAATAAATTTTGCTTTTAGTTTGAGATTTTAAATTTTTTATTTTTATTTCGTAATTAAACCAGAACCACATCAAGAAAAATACTAATGGTTATTATTAATTTTTAACATTACAATTTCATTATCATTGCATGTATATTTCTTAATCAAAATTTTATATCACCAACTTATTCCCATTAATTGTTCTAAGCTTTTCATATAACAATATTTAAGGTAAAATTTATCCCTAAGTCATTTAGATGTTAAGTATTTTCAAGACTTATAAAATACACAAAAACACTTTTTAAATGTGTTTTAACTTGTTCAAAATATTTTTGAGTAAATACCATAGTGTTTCAAAATGTTTAAAATGTTTTCAAGACATTTTATTAACTAAGTATTGATATTAGAAGTCTAGGTTACATTGCAAGTCAGTAGCTATAGAACAATCCAGGAGGGCAAAGTATCGATACTTACAGTGCAAGAACGGATACCTACCTTGCAAATATCAAGACTTACCTAAAAGCATTAAGACCTGCAATTATAATTACTATAAACGACTACTTTTTAGCTAAGGTATTGAAACCCCCTTGGTAAGTATCGATATTTGAGCTACATGGACACCATTTTAGCTCGAAATTGATACTTTTGACTTTAATACCAGTGTAAATTTTATCTCAATTAAAATGAAAATAAGAAATTGCGTTGTTTCATAATGAAATCCATGTTAAACCAATTATTCCTTGAGAATACTTATTGGGAGATGTTGTATGACTTGCAGCAAAAATATCCCAACTTTAATCCTTGTGGAGTAGGATTATCTAGCCCGAGGAATATTGACATAGATCAATCAATAAACAGGTTGTTTGTTTATTTATTTAGTATTTATTATTTTATTGTTGACTTTAGCTGTAATTTTTTTTTTTGAAGTTCAATAGTTATCTAGTAAACATAACTATTTATATACCAATGATATAAGCCACTGTTCAATACTATTTGATAGTTATGGAAAAAATAAAATAATTTCTTGAAATTTTATATCATCTCTCTTGGTTCATATTTTGTAGATTCTTATTCTACCTCATCTCCTCGTGCTCATTTATTATTTAGTTCTTGTTATCTATTTGTACAATCATAGTTAAAAGATATCCACTTTATTTTTTTATGAGTCAATTTAATTCTTATTTAGTTCATGGATCATAATTAATGTAATTGTTTACTCTTAAACTGGAAAATTAAGTCCAATTTAATATCTACATATTATTTTATTTATCTATATTAATAGATATACTTGAAAATCATTAAATACATAACCCCAAAATGTTAACACTATAAAAATTTTAACCCTAAGCCAATCAGCTTATTCGACATCATCCTTTAATTTTTGTTTTGATTGTCATATATTTTTAAAAAAATAGGAGAAAAAGTTAAAATAACTTAAATATCCGATTACCACATTTAGTTTTAGAACAAAGAACCCTTTCAGTTCAATTCTTTAACTATTCAAAAAAGAAATTATTTCAAGGGTAATCAAAGTTTTGGTACTAAATTCAGGGTTTAATTAGAAAAAGAAATCAATTCCTTAACTATTGGAAAAAGAAATAAGTTTAGCTGGTTCGTTGGTTTTTTGGGTTATCATTTTTTTAGATTATTTCAAGGATTTTTGGGTTATTCAAAGATTGCTTTTGGATCCTAAAAGTAGCTCCAAAGAGAGGAGATTTCCTCAAATTGAGATATCATGGAATGAGAAAATAAGAAGCTTTTTTTGAGAAATTTTGAAGGAAAGTTGGAGTTTTGAGACATGAGTATACATTTATGGGTTTTAGACAATGATTTCTTGAGTTTTCAACATCCATCAACAATGTAATTCTTTAAAATAAATGACTCTTGATCCTCTTGGAGTAACTCATACAAATACTTTTAAGCAATCATGGAAGGATCTAATTGAATTTTTCTCTTTCACTTTGATAAAACATCAATTATATATGACAAAAAAAAAAAAAATCTGAGTCATGGGTTTCAACATCATAAAAGAGTTGAAGAAAATTCAACTTTAAGGAAAAAAAAAAGACATCAAAATACTAGTTCTTTAAAGAATAAGAAGAGGATTTAGAAAGAGAGTGAATTGAAAATGAAAGAATGAGGAGAGTTACTGATTTAATCTTGAAGGTTGACAATATCAGGGTGATAAAGAAATTACTATAAAATAATACTGATAAGAAATACAATTTTTTAAGGTAAGAAAATCAATAGAATGAATTGTTAAAGGTACTAAGTCAAAACTAACTCTAGAAGAGAATCTACATATTTACTTAAGTTAGAGACTCCAACTTGGGACTTTATAATTCTTAAAGGCTTTAGCTTTACCATTATGGCAATGGTTGATTAGAGAAAAAAAAACTTTCAAATCAACAATAAAAAAAATCAATTATTGTTTTTCAATTATGTATTTAATATTTTTTAATAGAGGTATCAATGTCGACCAAAAACTACATTAAACTAAAAATAAATGTAAAACATATAAAAGAATATATAAATTATCAAGTCAGGTTAAGTGTGAATGTTAAGGGTATGCTTGATTAGTAGAGAAGTGGTTTGATAGAATAATGGAATGAAAAAGTGAAAAGAAAATAAATCTCGAATATATTGGATATGAAAGAAAGTGGGAGGGAAAAAAAACAAAAAAGATGAATGCATGCTAGTTTAAAATTATATATTTTCCACATGTTTTATTTTCTTTCCTCTACTATTCAACTCTATTAAACACTAAATGAAAAAAAAATATATTTATTTTTTCTTTTAAATATTCCACCCTTCCTACAAAATACACCAATGAAAAGAAAAGAAAAATATAGGTTAAAGTTTTGTTTGGATTTATGTTTTAGGTATAATATTTGAATTCTCTTAAAAATTAAAAACAATCAAACAGAAAAAGAATAACTCAAATCAAGAATAATTTATTAAGTTTTAGAAATTATGAGATCTGGGAATGTGACCTAGGACAAGAGTATATGATTAATAAGTTTTGGATAACTTATCAATCAAGAACTATGGTATGATTTAAAGTTTTGATTTGATAATCCAATATGTATTTTCTACATAACAATAAATGCATTAGCATCACAGGGCATGGGACATTGAAATATCGATTAATTTGGGTTAAAAATAATAATAAATGTTATAAGAAAAAAAAATTAGCTAACTTGCCTTGAAATTGGTGAGATCAAAGCCTGGTTTTATATTCTTGAAAAGACTTGAAATTCTTTGGATTGACTTAGGAGAATCCACCTCTGAGTCACCATTTATTGAGTGTGGCCTTGAAAGAAATATTTTCTTTTCATCTTTAATTATTGTTACCTGTTCATTACATGTTACAATCAACAATAATTAGTAAGGACAATTTTAAATTTTCTTAATTTCTAATTAACTAGAAAAATAAAACTAATTTGTATAAGAGGGAATGTAATTATTATTATTTTAAATTAAATAATTCCCAAGCTTAAAACAAAAAATAACAAAATTTGTGCTTACCGCAAAAACATTTAAGGAAATGAGGGGACACAATTACATACCCATTTCTTACTTCTAATCATCAGGTTACCATTTGATTTAACTTCTAACATTTTGTAACATTGAATAAATTCTTCTAAGATTTAATAAATTATATCATAAATGTACCAATTGTTTGTATGAGAATGCTATAGAGAAATCTCTACATTTATTACCTAGAAATCTTAAGAAAATCATCAAAAATAAAAATAAATTTAATGTCGAATCTATATTTTGTCCTATATTTGGAAAAGTCCAAATATGGAATAACCTAATTAAAGGAATATGTCCAATTTTACTAGCTCTCTCTCTCTCTATATATATTTGAAAAAAAAAACTGAGAGTAAAGTAAATGTAAAGTTGACATATGTCAATATTGGGTTTATAGAATGATCAAACTGCAATGCACGTAGCTGATGGATTCTTATCCTAACAACAAACCATCCATAGGCCAATGCCAACTTTTGAAAAAAACCCAAATCAAATAGCAAACTTAAACATCAAATCAAAAGAAAAAAAATAGACATTTTCCTTCAATTGTAATTTTATTTTGATATCTCTATCTCTGGTTTTTTTTTTCAAACTGAAGAAAAAGAAAGACAAATAATTTTAAAATTTCAAAAATAATATATATTAAAAAAAAGGTTAATCAAGTTGAATATCATCATAAAACAACTTTTCCTATCAAAAACCTGCTTTCTAGCACCAAAAAATAGCTTGGTTAGGAAGTTCTGAGTAGGGACAATGAATCATATATAATCAATAATTAGACAATAAAATAGATTTTTAAAAAAGGAAAACAAAGAATAATTTTTTTCCCTAAAATGATGATGATTTAAGAACATTTGAATTTTACAAATTATTTATATGAATTTATGTTAAGCGTAGAGACATAAAAAAGTAGATGCAAAATGTAATTGTTCATACCATTTGAGGAACCGTGAGAAGAAATCCAAAGAATAGAGACTTGCAATAAGCTGAGCTATGAGATGTTTTTGAAGAAAGATGGAAATGAAGCAAAAGGTTTTGCTTTTGATGGAATTTACAAATTGGACGCTATATAAGACAGAAAATAAAAAGGGTGTGAGAGAGTAAATGACAATAAATTAGGCACTTCTCTAAAAAAAAAAAAGGTAGGATATGTTTTATGAATCGTAAATTAATATATAAAGACCTGTAGCATTACACAAATGGAAATGGGCATCGAGGCAAAAAGCCATACCTATCATTTATGATCCAATATTTATTTCCTTATTTTTCCCATTTGATTCATGTTTTTATATATATTTTTCTTTCACTTGTTTTTACTTTTTAATATTAACATTAGGAAATAAAAGTAAAAGGTAGGCGTGACCTATATAAATTGGTTTAGATTGAGTTTTAATAAAAATGTTTTTACTTATCTCAAGCTTGTTGACCTCGCCCATTTTATTATGTAAAATACACTAAAATATCTTTTTGTTTTATTTTTTAGGTTAAAATATATAGGTGGTCCTTATACTTTAGCAATGTTTGAGATTTAGTCTTTATATTTAAAAAGTTAAAAATTAGAACATCTTAATTTTTATTTTAAAATTATAGTTCAATTGTTTACATTGTTGGAGGTAAAAATGGATCACATAAGATTTAGAAATTTGTGAAAGACAATAATCCTCGAGACAATCTCCTGATAGCATCATACGTAAAATTGATCAAGCGAAGGTTCTGAAGCGATTGGATCAAGCCCTCGTCAAGTCTAGGGCCCCTGTAACGCCCCAAAATTTTAATTTTTCATTTCGTGTATATGTGACACACAAGTGTGTATCTGCTTCAGTGGTTAAGTGTTATAGGTGTGTGTAAACGGTTTTATCTATTGTTAATCGTTCTTGGTTAATCTCTAAAAGGGGGATTCCTTTTTGGTGTTTAGGAGTTAATTAAGGGGCTGGTGGTTTTGAATCGACGCTGTGGTTGTGCGAAGTCGTGGTTACTCAAGCGAGGTAAAAGTTTTGTTAGGTTTTTAGTCAAGTTCCTTCCAAAATTGGTTGATTAAAAATGAATTAAGTGATTAATCTGGAGATATGTTGGTCGATTTTTAGGTTCTGGAGGCTTAGAAGTGCTTACGCATCAGAAACGATACCAGGTGTGTACCCGAAACTCAGAAAACGGGATTCGATGAAAAGCCAAAATTTCTTACTGTCGAGAAATAAGAGAAAAAAGAGAAAATAATGCGAAAAAAATTGTAAAGAAAGGAAATAAGGGTGTTATAAACTTGGAAATCAACATTTTGTGCTAAAATAGTTTTGGACAACAGCAGTAGTCTAACTTTGAAAAATAATCAAAAATAGTGGAAATTGATTTAGAGGTTGAATAAAATATGAAATTAAATTTTATTGAGCCTAGTTTTTCATGGAAGAAACATGTAAGCAATCTAATTGTAAATTATGAGATATAATAAATTTTGTGAGATGAGGTTAGAATGATTTCAGGTTCCCTTGTTCTGACTTTGGAAAATCATCAAAAATTGTAAAAAAAATTAATTAGGGGCTTAAATTTATATGTTTAAATCCTAAATGAGTCTATTTTCAATAAAAATAAACAAAAACATCATCCAAATTCCGTACTAAGAGATAAAAAATTTTTAGTAAGGAAAGGATGAAGCTGTCAAACAATAGCATAGGGATAAATTTGAAGATTTTACTGTACTTATTTGATAAACTATAAATTCTGAAAATTTATGGTAGAAAGGTATTTGAGTCTAGTTTCAAAAACATCAAACGGATCTTAATTTAGAATTCTGTAGCTCAAGATATAAATAATTTAGTGGCAATGACTCAAGTAGACAGCTTTGAATGAACATATAATTAAATAGTGAAAACATATATGAATATTTAGCTACCATGGGTTACATTCAAAATGGATCACACGACCAAGACCAATTTGGGCCGAATGGGCCACACGGGCGTGTAGGCCTACACGGGCAGATCACATGGGCGTCTGAGCCTATTTTTACCGAAATGTTTCTAAGGTTGCATGGGTCGCCCAAGTCGACTGTGAACCTACTGTAAGGTCGTTAAGCGTTACTCAGACCCCTAAATGTGTGAAATTGATTGAATGATATCTGTATTGAGCATGTTAATATCTGAACTGAATATATGTACTGAAATTGCATAATAGCATATCATCCATTGTATGTTGCATTGCATTGGGTTCGGGGTTGTCATTCGGAAGAAGTGTACTAAAAGCCTTTAAGCCTAATTTACTGGTAGCTTAGCTGCAAACTACTGTTTTGTGCCGCATTCGGTACTACTTGGAGTGTAGGGATGGGTGGGTTGATTATATCCCTACATGGAGTGTAGGGTTGGACGGAGATGGTGTGTAGAGGCTGGTTGGGTAGGATTTTGCTACTGCATAACTGTTACTGCTACTGATACTGTTATAGGCTAAGGCCCTACTGCGTTTTTGACACTGTACTGAGATGGGCTAAGGCCCAAACTGTACTGATACTAAAAATGGCTTAGGCCCAAGACTGTTCAACTGTGCACTGTGAATACTGATTGTTTGTTTGTTTCTACGGGATACGTAAACTCTCCCTTTTTGTTTAATGTGCACAGGTAATTCTTAGACTTAGACAGATCGGTGCGACGGAGGACTCAGCAGTGACCATAGTAATTTTTGGACTTCATGGTTTTCAATTTACAATTTATAATTTGAATATTATTGATTATTTGAGTTGTAATTTAAGGACGCTCTGGGACTTTGGTTTTAAATTTGGGTATTTATTTATTTATTTTACTTTATGGACTTAGACTATTTTATTGAACCTTCCGCAATAAGGGATGTTTCAAAACAAATGTTTTAAATGAATAAAGACGACTTCCTAAGTTCTGACAAAGGTTTACTAAAGATAATAACATGAAATGTTTTCATCTTAACAACGAGGTTTCAAAAACACTATCATGTGACATTGCCAAATACGACCACAACGTCTATGCCAGGTTTGGGGTGTTACATTTAGTGGTATCAGAGTCGGGTTGTAAAACTCAGTTGTGGATTATGGGTTTTATTAAAGAATGGGCTTTCGTAAAATTGATTGATTTCTAAATGATTTGAAATGTTTTTACTAAGTAAGTGGTACATCGAGTCTCCGACACGTATCTTGTAAGTATTTTAAACTGTGATTTGTTTTAAACTGAAACTGTTATGGATAGTATATTCTGAAACTACTATAGGTAGTAAACTGTACTGAAAACACTCTAGTTAGTGTATACTGAAAATTGTAGAAAAACTAAAAACTGTAGTGAGACTGCGATTTATGAAAACAAACTCTGAATAACCGATACTATTTTACATAAAATATTTGTTAATAAACACTGGAATTATATCTGATTCATAAAACTGTTAATATAGATAAACGTGATTTGACAATGAGTGCAACGGAGTACTAGAGGTCGAGATAGAGGCCATAGAGGAGCTCGAGCTGAGTCCTCTTCACTGGGTAGCATACCGAATTTGGATACGAGTGAGACGCCAGTGTCGCATTCTACTGAAACTGGGTTTCAAGATCGCATGGCTGGGGATGACGCATTATCTCAAGCTATGCCAAGGATTTTGGAGAGGGTCGCTGGACCCAATACTAGATTTAGAGGCCGAGGGTCGGTTACAAAACGACTCTAATCCAATGGAGCTGAGCTCTTCTGGGGTGTCAATAGAGTTGCCCCTAATATGGCCGATTACTGGACTGAGGCCACGGAGAGGATCATGGATGACTTAGACTGCACCCCAAAGTAGAAATTAAAGGGTGCAGTCTCACTGTTAAGGGATAAGGCTTATCAGTGGTGGCTCACTATTAAGGAGGGCACTCAGCCCAAATGTCTGACCTGAGAGTTCTTTAAGATAGCCTTCTAAGGGAAATATGTGAGGGCAAGCTACGTGGATGCCCATAGGAGGGTTCCTAAATCTGACGCAGGGAGATCCATCAGTGGCTGAGTTCCTACGACTGAGCTGCTATGCGCGAGGTATGGTGGCCTTTGAGTATGAGCGATGTATTCGTTTTGAGGATGGGCTCAAAGATAATTTGAGAGTCCTGATAGCTCCGCAGAGGGAGCGTGATTTTTCTACACTGGTGGAGAAGACGAAGATCGCCGAGAGGTTAAGCGTACTGAGCACCAAAACCGTGACCGCGAGAGGGGTAAAAACAAGAGGGATTCGGAGCCCTCGATTTTTACACCTTAGAAAAATGACAGAGCTGATTGTGGTAGAAAAATCACGCCATGTATTGATTGTGGTAGACGCCATTAGTGCAAGTGTTGGAGAAGGATTGGGGCGTGCTTACAGTGTGGGTCATTGGAGCACCGTATTACGGAGTGTCCGCTGAGGGCCGATCAGATGCAAGCTCCAGATACTGGTGTGGCACAGCCACAGAGGGTAGTGCAACAGCCACCAACAGGCCATGGACAGGCCAGAGTTGGTAATGGTATGGGTTGTGGGCAGAGAGCACCAGACAGAGGTGTTGGACAGGCTGAGGTGAGACAGCTAGCCCTAATTTATGCTGCTCATCACCGAGAGAATGAAGATGCTCCAGACGTCATCACGGGTACATTCTTTGTTCTTGATGTACTATATATTGCCTTGATAAACATAGGGTCTACTCACTCATACATAGCTAGCAACATATTTGGAAACTTGGGGATTTTAGTTGAGAGCACTACGAGTGAGGTTACGGTACTGAGTCCGTTAGGGCAATCTGGTAGAGTTAGAAAATTGTATAGGGACGTTCCTTTAGAGGTACAAGGGACAATCTTCCTGGCTGATTTGATGGAGCTTCCATTTGGGGAGTTCGACCTAATTTTGGGGATGGACTAGTTGGTCAAGCATCGTGTTAGCTTAAACTGTACGACTAAGAGGGTCGTACTAAGGACTGAGGAGGATAAGGAGGTAGTCATGATTGAAGAACACTGGAATTACTTATCTAATGTGATCTCTGCACTAGTGGCAGAGAAGATGGTTTGTAAGGGATGTGAGGCATTCTCGGCCGACGTAAGTGTTTCGGATTCTGGGGATTCTACAGTTAAGGATATCAGAATGGTAAAGGATTTTCAAGACATCTTTTCGGAGGAGCTACCGGGGTTACCTCTGAATCGCGAGTTGGAATTTGGGATTGAACTACTTCTAGGTACAGCTCTGGTGTCCATCACTCCCTATCGAATGGCATCGAAGGAGCTTGTGGAGCTTAAGGCTCAAATTCAGGAGCTGTGCTATTGATTTCCGAGGCAGTTTGAAGGATGCTGTGCCACTAGCGGAGTTTGCCTATAATAACAGTTTCTAGTCTAGCATCCAGATGGCACCTTACGAGGCACTGTATAGTCGTAAGTGTCGCACTCCTTTATGTTGGACTAAGTTGGGCGAGCAGCGTGTTCTGGGTCCTGAGTTAGTATTGGAGATTAAGGATAAGGTTAGACTAATTTGGGATCATTTGAAAGCGGCATCTGACAGGCAAAAATCCTATGCGGATCTAAAGCATCGAGAGATTGAGTATTCCATGGAGGATTTCGTATTTCTCAAGGTCTCGTCATATAAGAAGGTACTGAGGATTGGTCGTAAGGGCAAGTTGAGCCCTAGGTTTATTGGACCCTATAGTATTTTGAAGCGAATAGGACCAATTGCTTATCAATTAGAGCTACCTCCAGAGTTGGATCAGATTCAAAATGTGTTCCACGTCTCTATGTTAAGGCGCTATCGCTCTGATCCTACTTATATTATTCCTATTAAGGAGATTGAGGTGAGGCCAAACTTGACCTATAAAGAGGAGCCGATTTAGATTCTTGATCGTGACGTTAAGGTACTGCGAAGGAAATGTATCCCTCTGGAGAAGGTTTTATGGCATAATCATATTATTGAAGAGGCGACGTGGGAGCCTGAGGATGCAATGCGTCAATAGTATCATCATCTGTTTTGATCAGGTAAATTTCGAGGATGGAATTTTATTTTAGGGGGTAGAGTTGTAACACCCAAAATTTTAATTTTTAATTTCGTGTATGTGTGACACACAAGTCTGTATCTGCTTCAGTGGTTAAGTATTCTGGGTGTGTGTGAGATGTCCCAAATTCAAGCCTTACATGGGCAAATTTTGGTATTTTTATAAATAAAGCCTTAACCTTTTGCAAAGGGCTTAAGTTTAATTGTTGGTAAGTTTATATCAGAATAGGTTTGCTGGTCTGGTGGTTAAGTGTAGTGCTAGAGTGTTGGAGGTCCTGTGTTCAATTCTCTGTGATGGCATGGGGACAGTATTTTTGCTCCAATTTCGGCTAAGAGTTGTGTCGGGGAAAAATTCTGAATAGTTGTGTTTTAGTGGGTTAATAGGGAGTGATTTCAGGAGATAATTGTTGAGAGGTTATCAGAAAATAGTTTGACTATCTTTTTTAGCAAAAAAAATACAAAAAATAATAATAATAGAGTTTCAATTTTCTCTCCAATTCTATAACACCCCTTCCCCATATCCAACGCTGGGACAGGATTCAAGGCGTTACTGGACATAAGCATAAACATTCATATAAAACTGAATCATAAAATTTTGTCCCAATTTCAAACTTTTAAATAACGTGCAAATTGTCCTTTATAAGGGTCTACAAGACCCGTAACATACATCGGAAGCGATTCGAGACTAAATCGAGAACTTTCAGAACCTTTTAAACACTTAGAAAATTTTCTTACTTTGGAGAGTCACACGCCTGTGTGGGTAGGCCGTGTGGCACTGGACACGCTCGTGTCTTCAGCCCGTGTAACTCTCTGACTATGACATCATCAACCAAATAAAGTCACACAGCTAAGTCACACGCTCGTGTGCTTATGCCGTGTGGTGAATTAAATTCCAAAAATGAAATGCATACTTCACCTGGTCTGGGCACACTCTCATGTCCTAATGCCATGTCCTTCACATGACTGAGACACACAGCCGTGTCTCTGCCCGTGTGTTTACTACTGGGCATTCTATTTTGCATAATTAGGGTGCAAGGGGCACACGACCGAATCACACGCTCAAGGGGAAAATCATGTGTCACACATGGTGTAGACACATGCCCGTGTGTCTGATCGTGTGGACAATTTAAAGGCTATTTTCCAAGCCATTTGCCACCCTTAAACACTCACACATTTATATTCACTTCATGGCATGTAACTTGGCACATTTGATGATTCAAACATTCACTTTCATGATTAAACTATGACTTAGCAAAGTCTTCATGTCACCCATTCAAATTATCATACTTTCATATGACATTCCAAACCAATTTCATGTTTATTTATCATCTTTACCAACTTACCTCCAAGTTACACATTTTTACCACATTCATTACGTACTTATTAACCATATCACAATCATCAAACGTACATGCCAATCATAACACTCATCAACCACGAACAACCATAACCATATTTAATCATCTACAC
The DNA here is from genome assembly GCF_007990345.1 of Gossypium hirsutum. Classification (NCBI taxonomy): domain Eukaryota; kingdom Viridiplantae; phylum Streptophyta; class Magnoliopsida; order Malvales; family Malvaceae; genus Gossypium; species Gossypium hirsutum. The sequence continues at coordinate 25,554,722 of NC_053431.1, read as the reverse complement.
ATTTGCATGCATGCATCGATAAATAGGGTTACAACCCAGAATAATCAATATGAGCCACCTCTCGTGGCCATATACAAAATAATCATGACACCATCATGAGCCAACACATTTAGCTAATCAGTATGACACATAACAAAAAGGTCAAGTCCCTATACATGCCATACTCAAAATAATAAGGCTAGCTATACCCCAACTGTTCAATTGATAGTGTGATTGTGCCTCCGTTCGATCCCCGAGCTATCTTGCTAAACTATAAGAAATGGAAAAGAAAGGGGGTAAGCATAAAGCTTAGTAAGTTCACAAACAAATAAAATACAACTTAAACAAATATAAATCATATATATAACATAACGAACATAATCTTGCATTTTATCAAAACTCATGAACTTATTTCTCATATGTATATACATGTTCTTACCACAAGCTCATCATATTTCCTGTCATTCAGATGAGTTCAAAGTACATACTTGTGCCACTTGCACATAATAACTTACTTTCTTGTCTTGATGCAATGATTAAGATTGCTCATCGAGCTTCTCTTGAACTACCCGTTGAACACTCGGAATACTACCGGATACATCAAAAACTTGCACCTAAGTGCCTCATATGTAACCAATGCTACTCCATATCTCAGACCACATGTTGCTCACTTACGAGCTACTCACGGGACTGCTCATACAGGCCATCAGATATCCGCAACGCATGTCGGACTACCTCGCCATTTAATGACATATACGAGACCAGTACCCGAGCGCCAAAACATGTGTCATACATATCATGAACTCAGACACAACTCAATGGTTTCGGATGTCAAAAATATCATGAACTCAGACACAACTCAATGAGTTCAGATTTCATAATTCCTAGTGACATGTCATTTGTATCCTAAATTATTCCTAAGGTTCAAACGAGATTCTTCGATACCACATTTCTGTCGAACTTGCTTATAACATCGATTTCGATACTTATAGTACCAACCACATAGTCATAGAGAAATCGAAGCATAATTCATGATACAATTTAGGTAATAAACACATGATACAACAACATATCAAATATGTAAGTACTTATCATACATGTAATATTAAAGCATTTAAAGTATGGTACATGTTGCATTATTTGCAAATGAACTGACCACGGTACAAAAATGATAGAAACAAGCCTAATCCTCATAAATCTTGTTCTTCCCTCGATCAAGACCCGATCACGTTTTTCTTGATCTATAATGCCAAATTTAACTTTCTCAATACACACATTACTCATATCAACTCATAACATATACTTGGTAAAATTACTTTTTACCTCTAACTTTTTACTTATTTACACTTTAGTGCCTAGGCTTATAAAATGAAATGCATGCAATTTCTTAGTTATCCATGCCTAGCCGATCTATATTATACATCATATTAGCCCATATTTTTCTTTATTTCACATCTCTACTGCTCATTTTTACACCTTTTTCAAACAAGTCCTTTTTAAGTGTTTTACTAAAAATCACTTAGTAAAAGATGTTTATCACACATCAAACATTCATATTCTTCCATTGAACATGAAAATACAACCATGTTACACATGGGTCAAATCCATGCATGAATCCTAGCTCAAAATAGTGGTAGAAATGGATAGATCATGCTTCAAGGACTTCAAAAATGCAAAGAACATCAAAATTGGGGCTAGGGAACACTTACAATCAAGCTAGAAAAATTGAAAACCCTTGGTATGGAACCTTTGTAAAATTCAGCTATAGTTTGAAGAATGGACAAGATTTTCACTTCATTTTTCCTATTTATTCTTTTATTTACCAAATGATAAAAATGCCCTTAAGGCATTTCTTTCAAAATTTTCCTATTCATGCCCATTTTTGTCCAAAATTTTAGAACTTGGTCTAATTACTATTTAAGGACCTCCAATTAATAATCCAATGCAATTTCATGTTTAAAGCTTGTAGAACACAAGTTTTGCACCTTATTCAATTTAGTCCCTAAAGTCAAATTGGACATCTTAGGGATAGAATTTATTCATGAAAATTTTACACAAGCATGCAATCATATCATGAACCATCAAATAATCATAAAATAATCATTTCTATTCTAGATTTTTGGTCTCGAAACCACTGTTCTGACTAGACCCTAATTCGGGATGTTACAACTTCCCCCTTTAGGGACTTTCGTCCCTGAAAATCTTACCAATGAAAAGGTTTGGGTATTGCTTCTTCATGGCCTCCTCGGGCTCCATGTAGCCTCTTCAACCCCATGTCTTTTCCATAGTACTTTCACCAAGGCAATGTTTTTGTTTCTCAATTGTTTGACTTTTCGAGCCAAAATCTTATCCGGTTCCTCACCATAAGTCATATCTGGTTGAATCTCGACTTCTGTCAGTGAAATTACGTACGAAGGATTAGACTGGTATCAGTGCAACATAGACACATGAAACACATCATGAATCTTTTCCAACCCTGATGGTAAAGCCAACCCATAGGCAACCGGCCCTATTCTCTTGGTAACCTCATACGGCTCTATTAAATGAGGACTCAATTTGCCTTTCTTGCCAAATCTCAAAACCTTTTTCCATGGTGACACTTTCAAAAATACCTTATCATCGACTTGATACTCACTTGCTTTCCATTTCAAATTCGCGTATGATTTTTGTCTATCCAACGTGGCTTTCAAACAATCACGAATCACCTTCACTTTCTCTTCAATTTCTTTGACTAGATCAACTCTGTGAATCTGACTTTCTTTCAGCTCGGTCTAATACAGGGGTGTTCGGTACTTACGTCTGTACAGTGCCTAATAAGACGCCATTTTCAAACTTAACTGATAACCGTTGTTGTAGGCAAACTCCACCAACGGTAAATATTTTTCCCAACTACCTTGGAATTCTAATACACAGTATCGGAGCATGTCTTTCAAGATCTGAGTTACTCGTTCAGACTGACCATCAGTCTGTGGATGAAAAGCAATGCTAAAATTTAGCTTTGTACCTAAAGCTTTTTGTAACTTTTTCTAAAATCGTGATGTGAACCTCGGATCTCTATCTGATACGATCGATATAAGTACTCTATGGAGTCTAACAATTTCACCAATGTGCAGTTCTGCTAACTTATCAAGTGAGAAATTGGTACGCACTGGAATAAAATGAGCCGATTTAGTCAGTCTATTGACAATAACCCATATGGTATCTTTCTTGCTCGGAGTTAAAGACAACCCCGTTACAAAATCCATAGTAATCCGGTCCCATTTCCACTTGGGAACCATGATGGGCTGAAGTAAACCTGAAGGTATTTTTTGTTCAGCCTTTACTTGCTGACAAACTGAGAATTTCGATACAAACTCTGAGATATTCTTTTTTATACCATTCCACAAAAAACATTTTCTTCAAGTCATTATACAACTTTGTATTGCCCGGGTGAATTGACAAACAACCATTGTGTGCCTCATGCAAAATATTCTGAATCAACTCAGTCTCTTTCGAAACACAGATCCTACCATGAAACCTCAAATAACCATCAAAGTCATTTAGAAAATTTGGTTCACTGCTGGACTCACTTTGAATTCTCTTAGCTTGCAACTCTTTATCCACTCTCTGGGCATTACAAATCTATTGAAGAAAAATTGGTATAGCTCTCAACTCGGTTAGAATCAAACCATCATTGGACCAAGTCAACTGTGTATTCATAGCCCTCAAGGCAAACAAAAATTTCATACTTAAAGCATCGGCGACTACATTCGCCTTACCCGAATGGTAATCGATCACAATCTCATAATCTTTTAACAATTCCAACCATCTTTGTTACTGCAAGTTTAAATCCTTCTGAGTCATTAAGTACTTAAGACTTTTGTGATAGGTATAGACATGGTATTTCTCACCAAATAAGTAATGTTCCCAAATCTTCAAAGTAAACACTGTGGTGGCCAACTCTAAGTTGTGTGTCAGATAGTTCTTCTCGTGAGGCTTCAATTGTGTCGAAGCATAAGCTACTACTTTACCTTCTTGTATAAGTACACATCCCAAACCATTCAAGGAAGCATCACTATAAATTACAAATTCTTTACCTGACTCAAGTTGTACCAAGACCGAAGCCTCAATCAACAATGCTTTTAATTTCTCAAAACTCTGTTGGCACTTTTTTGTCCATTCAAACTTGACATCTTTCTGTAACAACCTCGTCATCGGCGTAGCAACCAGGGAGAATCCTTTAACAAACCGTCTGTAATAACCGGCCAAGCCTAGAAAGCTTTTAACCTTAGTTACATTCCTCGGTCGTTTCCATTCAACATTAGCCGAGATCTTACTTGGGTTTACTCTAATACCATCACCTGAAACAATGTGGCCCAAGAATCCAACTTCTCGAAGCCAAAACTCGCTTTTACTAAACTTGGCATACAACTGCTTGTCTTTCAAAGTTTGTAAAACAGTTCTCAAGTGTTCAGCATGCTCAGATTCATCACAAAAATATATCAGTATGTCATCAATAAAAAAAACCATAAATTTATCCAAATATGGTCAGAAAATACGATTCATCAAGTCCATAAACGCGACAGGAGCATTTGTTAATCCAAAAGGCATGACAAGAAATTCATAATGACCATACCTCATCCAAAAAGTAGTTTTCGGCACGTCCGAGTCTTTCACCCTTAGCTGGTAGTAACCGGACCTTAAGTCTATTTTAGAAAACCATGTCGCTCATTTCAATTGGTCAAACAAGTCGTCAATCCTTGGCAAGAGATACTTATTCTTAATTGTTACCTTATTGAGTTATCGGTAATCTATACATAACCTCATGAATCCGTCTTTCTTTTTCACGAATAATACTAGAGCACCCCACGGCAAAAAGCTTGGTTTCACAAAACCCTTGTCGGTCAATTCTTGCAACTGTGACTTCAGTTCTTTCAATTCAGTCGGGGCCATTCTATATGGAGCAATCAAGATAGGTACTATACCAGGGACTAACTCAATGCCAAACTCAACTTCCCTAATAGGAGGTAATCGAGGTAGCTCTTCCGGGAACACATCCGTATACTCACACACAACAGGCACTCATTCAATCTTTGATTTGGACTCTTTTGTATTCAACACATAAGCTAAATAAGCTTCACATCCCTTTCTCATACATTTCCAAGTAGATATAGAAGAAATCACAATTGGAAACTTATCTGACTCATCTGATTCAACTCAGAGAATTTTACCATTTTCACATTTGAATTCAAAAACTTTTTCTCTACAATTCACTATAGCATCATGAAATGTTAACCAATCCATGCCCAATACAACATCGAACTCATCAAATGGCAATAACATCAAGTCAGCCGGAAAACAATGATCTCTAATCATCAAAGGACATTTCTTACATACCTTATCAACTAAAACATGCTTGCCTAACGAATTTGACACCTTAATCATAAATTCCGTAGACTCAACAGACATATTCTTGCTAGATACCAATTTTATGCACACATATGAATGAGTAGAACTAGGGTCAATCAAGGCAATAACAGATGTGTAATGGAGTGAAAAGGTACTCGTAATCATGTCAAGAGAAGATGCGTCCTCGCGCGCACGTATAGCATAGGCCCTAGCCGGAGCTCTATCCTCGGATCTCACTACTGTATCTCTTGTTACATTCTTACTACTAGCCCCAATACCGATATTTCTTGAAGGTCTTCCCTCAGTAGCCGTATTACCCAGCCTTGTACTCTAGAATTTTTCTTTCTCAGCCATCTTAGGACAGTCCTTGATATAATGGTCTTGAGAACCACATCGAAAACAAGCTCCATCGCTCACCCTACACTTACCAAAATGACCTCTACCACATTGTTGGCACTCGGGTTTGAGAGTTCTATCATTACCCACACTAGCCACAGAGGTAGCCTGAGATTTAAAACCCAAATTTTGCTTCTCTCGATTTCTGTATGAATGCCCAACCAACACATGAGATCGAGAATACACATCTCTGTATTTCTTAAATAGGGATAGAAGTGACTTACTCATCGGCCTCTTCCTTATATCTCTAGCCTCAGCTTTGGCTCTTCACTTTTCCTTGGTCAGCTCCTCAGTTTTACAAGCCCGATCAATGAGCACAACAAATTCCGTCAGCTCAAGTATACCCACTAACACTCTTATGTCTTTATTAAGTCCGTCTTCAAACCTTCTACATATTTTAGCCTCGGAGGATACACACTCCTAAGCATATTTGCTGAGTCTGACAAACTTTCTTTCGTACTTGGCAACTAACATGTGGCTTTGTTTCAAATCGAGAAAATCCTTACGCTTTTGATCAATGAATAGTTCACTGATGTATTTCTTTCGGAACTCTTCCTGAAAGAATTCCCATGTGACCTTTTCTCTTGAAACCACTGAAATCAACGTTTTCCACCAATGATATGCCGTATCCCTCAACAATGAAATAGTATACTTTAAACATTCATCAAGTGTGCAGGATAGTTCATCAAATACCCGGATAGAATTCTCTAGCCAAAATTTCGCTATTTTGGGATCATCATCGAAATTGGCCCTAAATTCCTCAGCTCCTTGCTTTCGAATTTTATCCACTGGGGTTTTATGAAATCTTATAAAATCTATACCTTGAGGCACTCGAGGAACGAGTTTGGGATTTGGAGGGGGTGGAGGAGGTTGAGCATTCGGGTTCATTCGAACAAACTCTGTATACTAGGCATCCATCATGTAGAAAAAGGATTCTCTGTCTCCTTCTCCTCTACTAATAGTCATGGGTCTACTATCAGATGGCACTGCTCCTTTAGCGAGAGCAGGCGCGTTACTTTCAATATCATCCGCCACTACTCTATCGGGATCCATTTACTATATGAAAACATATTTTTAAATTGTCAAGAGTCGTCACTCTCTCATAATATATATATGGCATGTATAATTAGACTCGTACACATGTTACGTTAGTTCGAAAACTGACTAAATCGTAGCTCTAATACCACTAAATGTAACACCCCTTACCCATATCAGACGCCGAGACAGGGTTCGAGGCGTTACCAGACTTAAATATAAACATTCATATAAAACAGAATCATAAAATTTCATCCCAATTTCAAACTTTTAAATCACATGCAAATTGTCCCTTTTGAGGTCTAAAAGACTCGTAACATACATCAAAAGTGATTTGGGACTAAACTGAGAACTTTCGGAACCTTTTAACACTTAGAAAATTTTCTTGTTTTGAAGAGTCACATGCCCATGTAGGTAGGCCATGTGGTCACACACGTGTGTGTGGCACAGGACACGCTTGTGTCTTTAGCTGTGTAACTCTTTAACTATGACGTCATCAACCAAATAAAGTCACACAGCCAAGTTACACGCCTGTGTGCTTAAGCCATGTGACGAATTAAATTCCAAAAATGATGTGCAAACTTCACATGGTCTGGGCACACGCTTTTGTCCTAAAGCGATGTCCTTCACACAGCTGAGACAGACGACCGTGTCTCTGCCCGTTTGTTTACTACTGGGCAGTCTGTTTTGCATAGTTAGGGTGTAAAGGGCACACGACCAGATCACACACTCAAGGGGCAAACCGTGTGTCACACACGGCCTAGACACATGCCCGTGTGTCTGACCATGTGGACAATTTAAAGGCTATTTTCCAAGCCATTTACACCTTAAACACTTACACATTTATATTCACTTCATGGCATGCAACATGACACATTTGATTATTCAAACGTTCACATTCATGATTAAACTATGACTTAGTATAACACCACTTACCTGAGTCCGAGGTCGAGACTGGGCTCCAGGCATTACCACACTTAATCGGATGCATATAGTCATTTTTGAGTCACCAAGACTTGATCAAATTTAAAATTTTTCCATTCTAAAACAAAAAATCCATAATAAAGGCCTATTAGGCTCTAAACGTTCATTTTAAACCATTCGAGAATGATTCGGGTCTTACCACGAACCCTAAAAAATGTTACTAGCTACAGGGGCACACGCCCGTGTGGGAGGGGCAGCACGCCCGTGTGACCAATTCAACATGGTTGTGCTGTTGGCCCATGTGGCTCATACGGCCTAAGCAATATAGGGACACTCTTGTGTCTTCTACCCTTGTGGAATTAATTCTAAATTTGCACCTACAGGGATTTTCACATGGCCTGACACATACCTGTGTCCCTGGTCCGTGTCCTTCACACGGCCATGACACGCCCGTGTGCAAAAACCTGGACATTCTGTTTTTGACGTCAGCAATCTTTAAGGATCATACGGCCAAGGCACACGCCCGTGTGCTAGGCCGTGCCTTTCACACGGCTGAGACACATGGCCGTGTCTCTGCTCGTGTGTTTACTATCATGCATACTGACTTACAAAATTTTCGTGCAGGGGACACACGGCCGGACAACATGCCCATGGGGCTGGCCGTGTGTCACACACGGCTTAGACACACGCCCGTGTGCCTACCCATGTGGACAAAATAAGGCTATTTACCATGCCTCTTCGCCACCCTTACTTAAATAACCTGTACAAAATCACTCTATACCAAGACATGGGCACATCACATAGCCAAAATAGTCACAATGGATAACATTTCATTTGTGCAATTTACTCATCCATGAAAATATCATCTTCTATTTAAAAATCAAAGTGAGTATTGACCATTATCCATAGCCTTATACAAAATAAAAGGATTTATCCCAAGCTAACACATTTAGCTAATTTCTCAATGACACAAAATATTAAAGTCTAAGCCCTATACATGTCATACTCAAAAAAAGTAGTCTAACTATACCGAGTGGTTCGGCTAATAGTGTGACCGTTGGCTCCGACGTCTGTTGGTCCTCGAGCTATTTAGGCGGCACTATAAGAAACTGGAAAGGAAATGGGGTAAGCATAAAGCTTAGTAAGTTGCATGAGAATAAACATCAATTAATTATCATAAGAAAATATGCTCATAACCTTTCCTAGTTTGTTCATGAATACCATAAATGGATATAAGCACAACTTACTCATCACTGTCCAATACAATTCATATGGCATATATTGAACCCACTTCTCATACATTTCAAATAGGTACCTGTATCACTCACCACATAGTCATAACTTTTCTAATTTTGATATAAATCATAAATCTTTTGATGAACCATTTGGAATATTACTGGATACTTAATAACCCCGAACATGGGATTAAATATCGACGTCATGTCCCAGACATGGTCTTACACTGGCTAGCACATTAAAGTTGATGCCGTGTCCCAGACAGGTCTTACACTGACTTTCATATATCAAGGCCAATGCCATGTCCTAGATAGGTCTTACACTGGCTCTCATTTATCAGTGTCGATGCCATGTCCCAGATAGGTCTTAAACTGACACCTAACAAGCTGAAGCCATGTCCCAGATAGGTCTTACACTAGCTTGTATATCCTGAGGTCGATGCATGTCCCAAACATGTCTTACACTAGCTCTCGTCTCAATGTCGATGCATGTTCTAGACATGTCTTACACCGGCACTCATGTTTTGGTTGATGCATGTCCCAGACATGTCTTACACTGGCTCACATACCACCCAATGTCATGGTATGCATATCCAAATCTATTCCAAATGTTCAACCAGAATTCCTTACTACATTAATTTCTCAACATGCATTCTCATAATTCAAAATTATAACAATTCATGCAATATTGATTCAATCATACATTATAACAATATAGTTGCATTATTGACATACAACTTACCTCGGTATACAAAAGTAGGCGGCCAGTTGAATTACTCTACTAGTTTGGTTTTCCCTCGGTCTAGGTTCGGATTCTGTCTTTCTTGGTCTAAAATGATAAAATTTCACTCATTTAGCCACCATATTAATAAAACATCAACAATACATAATTTGGCAAAATTGACCTTTTTGCCCTTAGACTTTCACAAAATTATGATTTTGCCTTTGGGCTCGTAAATCTATTTTTATCAAATTTTTACGTTAACTAAGCCTAGCTGAACCTATTTCATACTTATGGCAACTCACAAATTCAAACATTTCACCCATTTATCCTCTATTTTTCTACTTTACAAAATAGTCCATTTTAGGTGTTTTTCATGAACACCAATTCAGAAAAGTTGTTTATCTAACAACTAGGTTTCATTTACTTCCATAAAAACTCAGCAAATATTACAACTCCTTTCATGGTAAATCCCTAGACTGTCAACCATTTTGCATAATAGTCCCCTTAATAGCTAGATTAAGCTTTAAGGGTTCCAAAAACACAAATATTATCAAGTAAGGCTATCTAAATCACTTACTTTCAAAGATGGAGAGTGGCTGCAAATTTTAAGCTTCCAAAACCCTCAAATGAATATGATATCTTTTTCTCTTTCCTTTATTTTTATTTTTATTCCTTTAAGTCACCAAACACACCTAATATTTGACTTTTGACCTCCCTTGTCCCCCTATGGCTGGTCATTCTCCTAAAAAGGGTCTATTTTCCCTTTAAAGACTCCCAATTAAGGTCCCTTGGAAATTTAACACCTTTAGCTATCAAAATAGGACTTTTGCACTTTATGCGATTTAGTCCTTTTTCACAATTAAGCATGAAATCGATAAAATTAATTCACCAAAATTTTCATACTCTCATATAATTATGCCACAACACATAAAATAATATCAAAAATAATTTCTCTGACCTCGGGCTAGTGGTCCCGGCACCATTGTTCCGACTAAGCCCAAAATTGGGCTATTACACTTAGCAAAGTCATCATGCCACCTATTCAAATTATCATACTTTCATATGGCATTCCACACCAATTTCATGTTTGTTTATCATCTTTACCAACTTACCTCCAAGTTACACATTTCTACCACATTCATTGCATACTTATTAACTGTATCACAATCATCAAATGTACATGTCAATCGTAACACTCATCAACCACAAACAACCATAACCATATTTAAGCATCTACACATTTGCATGCATGCATCGATAAATAGGGTTACAACCCAGAATAATCAATATGAGCCACCTCTTATGGCCATATACAAAATAATCATGACACCATCATGAGCCAACCTATTTGGCTAATCAGAATGACACATAAAAAAGGGCCAAGTCCCTATACATGCCATACTCAAAATAATAAGGCTAGCTATACCCCAATTGTTCAATTGATAGTGTGATCGTGCCTCTGATGTCTTTCGATCCCTGAGCTATCTTGGCGAAACTATAAGAGATGGAAAAGAAAGGGGGTAAGCATAAACCTTAGTAAGTTCCCAAACAAATATAAATCATATATATAACATAACGAACATAATCTTGCGTTTTATCAATACTCATGAACTTAATTCTCATATGTATATACATGTTCTTACCACAAGCTCATCATATTTCCTGTTATTCACATGAGTTCGATGTACATACCTGTGCCACTTGTACATAATAACTTACTTCCTTGTCTTGATGCAATGATTAAGATTGCTCATCGAGGTTCTCTTGAACTACTCGTTGAACACTCGGAATACTGTCAGATACATCGAAAACTTGCACCTAAGTGCCCCGTATGTAGCCAATGCTACTCCATATCTTAGACCACATGTTGCTCACTTACAAGCTACTCACGGGACTGCTCATACAGGCCATCAGGTATCCGCAACACATGCCGAACTAACTCGCCATTTAATGACATATACGAGACCAATACCCGGACGCTAAAACATGTGTAATACATATCACGAACTTAGACACAACTTAATGAGTTTGGATGTCACAAATATCATGAACTCAGACACAACTCAATGTGTTTAGATTTCATAGTTCCTAGTGACATGTCACTTGTATCCTAAATTATTCTTAAGGTTCAAACGAGATTATTTGATACCACATTTCTGTCGAACTTGCTCATAACGTCGATTTCGATGCTCATAGTACCAATCACATACTCATAGAGAAATCGAAGCATAATTCATGATACAATTTAGGTAATAAATACATGATACAACAACATATCAAATATGTAAGTTCTTATCATACATGTAATATTAAAGCATTTAAAGTATGGTACGTGTTGCATTATTTGCAAATGAACTTACCTCGATACAAAAATGATAGAAACGAGCCTAATCCTTGTAAACTTTATTCTTCCCCTGATCAAGACCTGAATCACATTTTTCTTGATCTATAATGTCAAATTTAACTTTCTCAATACACACATTACTCATATCGACTCATAACATATACTTTGGTAAAATTACCTTTTTACCCCTAACTTTTCACTTATTTACACTTTAGTCCCTAGGCTCGTAAAATAAAATGCATGTAATTTCTTGGTTATCCAAGCCTAGTCAATCTATATTCTACCTTACACTTTATTTCACATTTCTACTACTAATTTTTACATGTTTTTCAAACAAGTCCTTTTTAGGTGTTTTCACTAAAATCACTTGGCAAAAGATGTTTATCACACATCAAACATTCATATTCTTCTAGTGAACATCAAAATACAATCATGTTACATATGGTTCAAATTCCATGCATGAACCCTAGCTCCAAATAATGGTAGAAATGGATAGCTCATGCTTCAAGGACTTCAAAAATGCAAAGAACATGAAAAACGGGGCTGGGGAACACTTACAATTAAGCTTGAAGAGTCGAAAACCCTAGCTATGGAACCTTTGTAAATTTTGGCTATGGTTTGAAGAAGATGGACAAGATTTTCACTTCATTTTCCCTTTTTATTCTTTTATTTACCAAATGACAAAAATGCCCTTAAAGCCTTTCTTTCAAAATTTTCCTATTCATGCCCATTTTTGTCCAAATTTTTAGAACTTGGTGTAATTTTGCTATTAAAGACCTCTAATTAATTATCCAATGCAATTTCATGCTTAAAGCTTCTAGAACAAAAGTTTTGAAACTTATTCAATTTAGTCCTTAAAGTTAAATTGGACATCTTAGGCATAGAATATATTGATGGAAATTTTATACAAGCATGCAATCATATCATGAACCATCGAATAATCATAAAATAATCATTTCTATTATGAATTTATGGTCTCAAAACCACTGTTCCTACTAGACCCTAATTTAGGATGTTACAAATTCCCTAAACTTTTTCTGACATTTTCTTTTTCTTCTTCTTTTTTTCTCTCCTATGCCGATTCTTTCCCCTAGTTGCTGCCGAAATTTCCATTATTTCCTCCTTCCATTTCTTTCTTTTTTTTTCCAATTGATTAGTTGTTCATCATTGGTTGCGCGTGTTCAGTAAGTAACGATTTTGTCTATTATTAATCGTTCTTGGTTAATCTCTAAAAAGGGGATTCCTTTTTGGTGTTTAAGAGTTAATCAAGGGGCTGGTGGTTTTGAATCTACGCTATGATTGTGCGAAGTCATGGTTACTCAAGCGAGGTTGTAACACCCCTTACCCGAGTTCGACGCCGGAACAGGATACGAGGTGTTACTAGACTTAAACACATACAAAATTTTCATAATATGTTAATGTCCCTACTATAGGCTTATGAGTCCCCAGACACACTTTGGAATTGATTCGGGACTAATCTGTGCACTCTAGAAAACTTTGTAAAATTTCAAACTGATAGGGGCACACGCCCGTGTGGAAGGGTGACACACCCGTGTGTCTTCTTAACATGGCCATGTTGAAGGCCCATGTGAAACACACAGCCTGAACATATCGGGACACGCCTATGTCCCTAGGCTATTCGAATTTATTTTTGATTCGAACCTACATGGGTTTTCACATGGCCTGGCACATGCCCGTGTCCATTGCCTGTGTTCTTCACACAGCCATGACACGCTCGTGTCTCAACCTGTGTACAAAAACTTTGACATTCTATTTCTAACATTATCAACCAATTAAGGGCACATGGCCAAGGCACACGCCCATTTGTTAGGCCGTGTCCTCCACACGACTGAGACACACGGCCTTGTCTCTGCCCATGTGTTTACTACTATGCATACTGACTTGTAAAATTAAGGTGCAAGGGACACACGGTTGGACTACACGTTAGTGGGGTAGACCGTGTGTCACGCACGGCCTAGACACACGCTTGTGTGTCTACCCATGTGGACAAAAATAAGGCTATTTACCAAGCCTTTTTGCCACCCCTACTTGCACCAACCTACACAATATCAACCAAAACCAATCCAAGCATAACACATATAACCAAATCCACCACAACCATGAGAAATTTTGCATCAAATGCATTTAATAATAATCAATATTATCCAACATTAATGACCTATACAAAAAGAATATCACATCCATCATATGAGCCAACCCTTGTGGCTAAACTAACAAGACACTAAATAAAAGATTCAAGTCCCTATACATGCCAAAATCAAATGTTAAACTAGCTATACCAAAGCTTCAGGTGATAGTGTGATCCATGCCTCTAACATCCCTTGATCCCCGATAATAGCTTGGTGGCACTATAAGAAAATGGAAAAGAGAGGGAGTAAGCATAAAGCTTAGTAAGTTGCATATAAATAAGTAACTACATCAACCATGCATATTATAAATCCACACAATATTCTTGAGTGAACATGGGTAAATATCACTACATGCTTATATATATCGCAATTATAAACCAAAAATTTCAATATCATCCTAAGATCATTTTCATAGCTAGAACTTACTCATGTCATTCTTACCATCAAGGCAACATAACTAGACTCATATCTCATGAGTTTCGAATAAGAACCTATACCACTCACAACATGATTATATCATTTCATATCATTGTCATAAGCTTTTAAAATAACCTGTGAAATGATTTGGAATACTAAAGGATATCTGACAAGCTTTACACAAGAGGGTGAATTGCCGATGCCATGTTCCATAGTATTACACTAACTCACATGTCGAGGTTGATGTCATGTCCCAGACATCGTCTTACACTAGCTCTCGTCTCATTTCCATTGCCATGTCCCAGACATGGTCTTACACTAGCGCACATATCAATGCCGATGCCACGTCCAATGTAACATCCCGATTTTTGGGCCTAGTTGGAACAATAGTTTTGGGACCACAAATCTGACCTAAGAAAATTTATTTTTATTGTATTTTTATGGTCCACAATTTCACAGAATGAATTTGTGAAATTTTCGTTTAAAAATTTTGATGTTTGGGCACTTAATTTGGTAAAAAAGACTAAATCGTAAAAAAAAATTGCAAAATGTGAGTTCTAGATGTTAAAGGTGTCAAATTTATATGGATTTTAAATTAGAGGTCTTTATATAGTAATTGGACCATTGGGCATTTGTTGGACAAAAATGGGCATGAGATAGGTGAAATGAACAATTTTTAAGCTAGGGGCATTTAGGTAATCTAGTAAATAAATGATTTAAAAGCCCAAATTAGCCAAAATTGGCCTTCATCTTCTTGCTCTAGCCGAAACTCCCATGGAAGCCATGGCTAGGGTTTTGTTCAAACTTCCAAGCTCAATAATCGAGGAAATTGAGGTTCAGACCTAGAACGGAGGAAAAACGAGGAATCGATGGTTAGGTCCCTTTTTGATAACCCTGGTGTCGATGTAAGTTCATGTGTAAATGATACTACCTTATGTTATGTATTTTATATTTTGATATTGCATGAATTGTATATTTCTTCCCGTGAAATTTATCAATGATGATTATGATGAAGTTCCAATGAATTAGAAATCCTGAATGAATCTTAGAGATGAATAAGGTACAAATATCAAAACAATAAGGTTATTAAGATTCCGTATAAGACCATATCCGGGATATGGCCTCAGTATGTGACTCTGTATAAGACCATGTAAGGGACACGACGTCGATATGATATTTCATGTAAGACCATATCAGGGATATGACATTGAAACAATACTATATGTATGAGATTTCCAAGTAACGCTTGGTATTTTGAATGATCCAACGGGTACGTTCAAAACGAGAAGGTATGTGACCGTATTACGAGTGGTACAGATATGTACATCTAACTCATGTGAAGTGAATTCAGTTTATGATGCATTATTGGTAAGGATACGAATGAGTAAGTTATGTATTTATACCATGATGGTTGGAATAATTGGTAAAAGTGTTATTGACTTAGTTATCATTATTTTATACTAAAACAGTTTTGGACAGCAGTAGCAGTCCGATTTTGAAAATGCACGTAAAATAATAGAAAGTGAGTTATAGGTTGAATAAAATATTGAATTAAATCTTATTGAGACTAGTTTCACATAGAAGAAACGATATAAGAAAAAGAATATCAGATTATGAGATATTTGAATTTTCGTGAGACAGAGTTAGAATGTTTTCGGCATCCCCTATCTTGATTTAGGAAAATCATCAAAAATTGTAAAAAAATAATTAAGGGTTATAATTTATATTCTTAGATTTTTTAATCAGTCTATTTTCAAAAAAAAACAAATGGAAACATCATTTGAATCTTGTATGAGAATATAATTAACTTTTAGCGAAGAGGGGTTAGAACTATCGAACAGAGAAAAGGGATAACTGTGAATAATAAACTGTACTAATTGGATAAATAAAAAATTCTTAAAATTTTATGGTAAGAATATATGTGAGTCTAGTTTTAGGGAAAATTAATGGATCTTAAATTGGATCTCCATAGCTCTAAATATAAATAATTTAGTTTATATGAGTCGAGTAGATAGCTTGAATGGAATTTGATCAAATAGTGGATTAATATCCAATTATAATTGTGATATCTTGAGAGGATGTTGTAAGAATTTGGTAAAACCATATTAATAAAATTTCTTATTATTTTCATATGAACTTACTAAGTTTTATAGCTTACACCCCTCCCTTTCCCATCTCTTATAGGTTAATTTTTGCTAGCTCTAGTTGGAGATTGCCGAAGATGTCATCACACTATCAAGTTATCAGGTTGGGTAAAAACGGATACAACCCTCTTAAGTTTATGGCATGTATAGGGACTAAGCAACTCTGTGAATATGTCTTATAAGTTAGCCAAATGTATTGGCTTGTAATAGTTAATAGTTTGATGTTGTGGGTAGCCATGCAAATTTGCTTATATGGCTTAAATGGTCGTAAATCAAATTTTGCATACATGTATGTGCCAATGCTTTGAAGACATGAATTTTGTTGTAAGGCATGCATGCTTGAACATTTAAATTAGATTTTTTGGCATGTTGATAGTCATGATATAAATGGATAAGTTGGAGGTAAACCAATTATGTATATTACTTGTGATTTGGTAAGTTAGAACTTGAATAAGAGAAATGTCATGTGCATGCATGTGTTGTTGTGAGGATGCCATGCTTGAGCCTTGATTGTGGATGTATAATTGCTCAATGAAGTATGTTAATTGCTATAGAGATGTATAAGTGTATGTGTACAATTATGGGTGGCAAATGACTTGGAAAATAGCCTTGTATTTGTCCACACGAGTAGACACACGGGGGTGTGTCTAGGTCGTGTGTGACACATGGCCTGCCCTCATAAGCATGTAGTCTAGCCGTGTGTCCCCTGTATCTTGCACTTTAACTTCGAATTGGTCACACGGGCTAAGACACGATCGTGGGTCTTGGCCGTGTGAGGGACATGGCCTTGGGACATGGGCTTGTGCTTTGACCGTGTGCCCCTAAATTGGTGATGATGTCATAAACAGAGAGTTACACGGGCTGAGGTCACGGGTGTGTGTGACCACACGGCCTACCCGCACGGGCATGTGACTCTATTTCATGATGAAATTTTCTATAAATTTTTTGATTTAGTCCCGAATCATCTTTGATGCGTGTATAGGGCCTCGTAAGCCCATTTAAGGGACGTTATACATATGTATGAATGTTTTTGATTTGGACAAAATTTCATGGTTAATTTTATGTGATTATGTATGTTTAAGTTTGGTAATGCCTTATATCCTGTCCCGGCCTCGGACACGGGTAAGAGGTGTTATATTTAGTGGTAACAGAGCTATGGTTTAGTCGGTTCTTGGACTAACCTAGCATACGTGAGTCTAGCTATACATGCCATAGTACTACTCGTGATAGTGTGATATCTTTCGGCTAGAACGAAATTATTTTGTTAAGACAGGAATGACTTGCAATAGAGAAAATATTTGATAATGCTTGAAATGGATATTGAGATGATAGAAACATGCTTATGATGTGTCAAAAGTGGGAAAGGTACAAATAGAAATTCATGATATATAGATATGAATTGTATTGGATAGTGATGAGTAAGTCGTATGTTAATAATGCAACTATATTGCTATGATGTACGATTGAATTGATATTGCATAAATTGTTTGTTTGTGACTATGACAATGCATGTCGAGAAATTAATGTAGTAAAGACTTTCGGCTGAACATTTGGAATAGACTTGGATATTCATACCATGACATTGGGTGGTATGTGAGCCAGTGTAAGACATGTCTAGGATATGCATCGGCCACATTATGAGAGCCAGTGTAAGACATGTATAGGACATGCATCGGCATTGAGACGAGAGCTAGTGTAAGACATGTTTGGGACATGCATCGGCCTCGGGATATACAAGCTGGTGTAAGACCTGTCTCGGACATGGCGCCAGCTTGTTGTGTGTCAGTGTAAGACCTGTCTGGGACATTTTATCTGTAACACCCCTAGCCTGTATCTGTCACCGGATTAGGGTTATAAGGCATTATCTGTAATAAGACAATTCAGAACCTTTTTTTTTTAAAAACTCAACTAATTTATGTCAAATCTGTGCAAATTAGTAATTCAAAGTCACAAGAAAAACTTACAAACATTATATATAAAAGCATGTACTTTCAACGTAAATTCAAACCAAAAACCATGTATAAATTTAATCATTGCCATTATATGTAATCATAGTTCTCACAAATATAAATATAATACCTGGCTATGATCAATTATTTTCCACGTCTCATAACAACCTTTATTCAAAGATACCTATTAACTTATTTGAATTTTTTTGACTAACACTTATAAAACATAAATAGTTAACTTAACCAAAGGTAGCATAACAATTATAGTTCATTCGGCATATATATTTACGAAACATCAAAACATATTTAAATAAACTTTATAATAAGTTGCATTCATGGATTATTACTCACCCAACATGTATCAATTAATACTTCCACAAACCCATAATAAATCCAATTGAAATCATGTTACAAACTTTATTAAACAATCACCTACGTAAATTAAATACATTTTACTAGGATTGATCATGCTATTAATGCACATGTGCATAATATACAAATTTCCCCAATGTAAAGGTCACATTTAACATTGAATATATGTATACCAAATAAGTCGACCTAATTAAATAAAAAAATACTTACAATTTATATACCACTTATCAACCGAACTAATCAAGTTAATAGACCTCTAACCATCAATTAACTATATCACATTTCATGTTTCCAACTAAGCATTATTCTAACCGATTTGTTTAGTCAAACACATTACTCACATATAATGAAAACAATCTCTAAGTTCAACAAATTACACAACGGAGTACAAATTATAACTAACATCACTGTCACACTAATTTCCAAGCATATAGCACCTAGCACAATTATCATACATTTTATAACATATTTCATGACAGCCAAAATAAATTAAACCATGACCAAACATAACCAATTCCAAGCTTAGAAATTAACCCATTTTCGCATGGCTTTAAACATACGTAACCAAAATTCAACATTTCATACACTTTTCAGTCTATACATGCCATAATTTGAGTTTAGCTTATAAGGTACCAAAACAGTAGATAGTGTGATGAACTTTATTGACAGTCCCTGAACTCGTTGCTTGATGCAAAATCTATAAAACAGAAATACACATATACACAAGTAAGCTTTTTATAGCTTAGTAAGTCATAAGAAAATAATCAACCCAAGGATATTATCAACTTAATTTAACTAAACCCAGTTATATTATCATAACACATTTAAATCCAAACGCATAGAAATTCATATTATATATATACATATATATATTCATTATAAATATCACCTAACTGAATGTCTATATGGTCAAACTAACATATTAGCATTTAATTTTCCAAAGCCAAATAATCATTGCAAATCTAATTCACATACACTCAATTACATAAGCTCACGTGTTACCATATAATTTCATATACATGCATTGGTTATGTGACCGAATACATAAATTCCCATACATATAATTAATACTCATTCCAATAATTTTCATAAGGTTGAATACACGTACCTAGTTCACAAATAATCCTCATTTGTAGTATACACAATTTGTAATGAGTATCAATTTACACACTTACCTTATTTTAAATAAACATCAAGCTAATTGTCGAATACAACTTATTTTTGCCCGATGAGCCATTCGAAATTGGATAGGACACCGGATAATCACATAAATCGTACAATGCCAACGTCCCAGACGTGGTCTTACACGCAACCACATATCGATGCCACTATCCCAAATAGGGTTTTACTCGTAAACACATATCGGTATCACATATCGATGCCATGGTCTTACTCGCACACATGTCATGACATATGTATCCTAGCTATTCCTAAGGTTCATTCGGGGCTTTCGGACGTCGTAACTCGGTCGAAATGAATGCTTGAACATGGTTACCAAACTTATACACATTCGGTAATAGCATATATAAATCCATATTCTGCATACTAACATATATATTTAGCATTAACTACAATTAGATACATCCATTTGGATAAAAACTTACCTCGGACGTCGTAAAACGGGACGGGGCTGCTAGTTGACAACTTTTGTTTTTCCCCGGTCCAAATTTGATTTCTTTGGTTCTTGATCTAAACATATTCAAATTAAGCTCATTCAAACATATTTTCATTCAATTTAGTCCAAAAGCACATAAATGGGCAAATTATCGTTTTACCCCTAACATTTATAATTTTTACGATTTAGTCCCTATTGCAGAAAACACAAAATATGCAAAATTTCAAAGAACCCATGTTTAGTCGAATATTCCTAGTGTTCAGACAAGGCCATATATTTCATTTATTTTACATTTTAGTCCCTCAAATTATTATTTTTGCAATTAAGTTCTAATTACTCAAAATAATCAAAAACTCCAATACAAAATATGTTAATCTAAAGCATATCATTCATTTTTCATCACCAAACAACAAAAATCATAAACTATCAGCAATGGCACAACTCAAAATATTCACCAAAATAAAAAATTAAAGCATGGGTCTTGAAGATTACTAAGCAACGATCTCAAAAACGTAGAAATTATCAAAAACCGAGCTAAACTTGTACCTTAATCAAGCTTGAATACCACCGAACCCTAACTTGTTTTTTCTTTTTCTTTCTTCTTTAAGTTTCGGCCAAGAGAAAAGGTAATATGAAAAACTTATTTTAATTTGATATGAGTTATAACACAAAATAACATATAATAATATTTTATTTAATTATTTATTTAACTTTAATAATATTATAACAAAGCCATATGACATATGTCTAGTAGCGTCCACTTATTCTCTTAATGGGTAAATTGCAACTTTAAGGCTTCCATTTAAAAAGCCAAGTACAATTTAGCCCTTTCTAGAAAAACCACTGAATTTTCATTTTACGCGATTAAGTCCTTTTATTTAATCGGACACCTAAACGACAACATTAAATCACGAAATTTTCATAGATATAAATTCACACAAAATAAACACAGAAAAGAATTTTTAAATTATTTTTCTAACTCGGATTCATGGTCCCAAAACCACCGTTTTGATTAGGGTCTAAATCGGGCTGTTACAACTCTCCCCCTTAGGGATTTTCGTCCCCGAAAATCTTACCGGTGAATAGGTTTGGATAACGTTCCTTCATTGTATTCTCTGGCTCCCATGTTGCTTCCTCAACTCCATGCTTATGCCACAATACTTTAACTAAAGGAATCTTCTTAATCTGTAACTCTTTAATCTCATGAGTCAAAATAGAATCGATTCTTCTTCGTAGGGTATATTAGCCTGAATTTCAATCTCAGATGGACTGATCATATGGGAAGGGCAGATCGATATCTTCGAAGCATCAAAACATGGAATACATTGTGGATCTTTTCTAAATAAGGTGGCAACGATAATATGTATGCAACTGGCCTAAGACGCTCTATTACCTAGTATGGTCCAATAAACCTCCTGCTCAGTTTGCCTTTACGACCAAACCTGAGTATTTTCTTCTACGATGAGACTTTCAAAAAGGCTTTATCTCTGATCTAAAACTCTATATCTTTACATTTCAAGTCCGCATAAGACTTCTGATGATCTGATGCTGCTTTCAAGCTTTCACGGATCACTTTCGCCTTCTGTTCAGTTTCTTTGATCAAGTCAACCCCGTGTATCTTATTTTCACTGAGCTCAGTCTAGTACAATGTCATACGGCATTTACGACCATATAATGCTTCATAAGATGCCATTTTGATACTCGATTGATAGTTGTTATTATACGTAAATTCAATCAGAGGTAGATATCGTTCCCACGAACCTTCGAACTCGAGAATGTAATATCTCAACATATCCTCAAGTATTTGAATGATTCGCTCAGACTGGTCATCTGTTTGCAGATGGAAAGCCGTACTGAAATGTAATTTTGTACCTAGTGCATCTTGCAGTTTGTTCCAAAACGATGATGTAAACCTCAGATCTCGATTCGAAACAATGGATATAGGCACAGCAGGTAATCTCACAATCTGAGAAATATACAATTCAGCTAGCTTATTAAGTGAGTAGTCCATACGTATCGGAACAAAATGAGCTGATTTAGTCAATCTATCAACAACAACCCAGATTGCATCTTTCTTGCTCGGTGTCAACGGTAGACCAGATACGAAATCCATCGTAACTCTGTCCCACTTCCATTCAGGTATCATAATCGATAAAAGTAACCCTAAAGGTACCTGATGCTCGGCTTTTACTTCTTGACAGACTAAACATCTTGCAAAAAAGTTAGAGATGTCTCGCTTCATACCATGCCACCAGTAAAGCTGTTTCAAATAATTATACATCTTTGTACTACCTGGATGAACTGATAACTGACTACTTTAAGCTTCATTCAAAGTCATCTGAATCAACTCTGAATTCCTAGGAACGCATAATCAATTTCTGAACCTCAGACAGTCACTAGCATCAACTCTGAATTCTAAATCAGCATCCGTTTCACATTGAACTCGTTTTGCAGTCAATTCATTATTAACCTTCTGGGCATCACATATTTGTTGAACAAATAATGGTCTTGACTTCAATTCAGCTACTATTGAACCATCATCAGACATGGCCATATGTGCATTCATTGCTTGCAAAGAAAACAGTGATTTTCGGTTTAAAGCATCAGCAACAACATTAGCATTTCCTGGGTGGTAATCAATCACAAGCTCGTAGTCTTTTAGTAATTCTAACCATTGATGTTGTCTCAAATTCAGATCTTTCTGAGTCATCAAATATTTTAGGCTTTTGTGATTAGAATAGACGTGACATTTCTCACTGAATAGATAGTGACGCCAAATTTTCAGGGAAAAAACAATAGCTGCCAATTATAGGTCGTGTGTAGGATAGTTCTTTTCATGCGGCTTCAACTGTCTCGAGGCATGAGCTATCATTCTGCTTTCCTGCATCAGAACACAACTCAAACCATTTAATGATGCGACACTATAAATAACAAATTCTTTACCCGATTCTGGCTGAACTAGCACAGGAGCTTTAGTCAAAAGGGCTTTGAACTGATCAAAGATTTTCTGGTACTTCTCTGACCACTCAAACTTAACATCTTTCTGCAACAGCTTTGTCATCGAGGCTGCAATCATAAAAAAACCTTTCATGAACCATCTATAATAACCAACAAGTCCCAGAAAGCTTCGGACCTCAGAAACATTCTTCGGAGGTTTCCAATCCAGTATAGCTGAAATTTTGCTCGGATCAACTCGAATAACTGATGCCAATACCACACGACC
This sequence comes from Gossypium hirsutum, assembly GCF_007990345.1. Classification (NCBI taxonomy): domain Eukaryota; kingdom Viridiplantae; phylum Streptophyta; class Magnoliopsida; order Malvales; family Malvaceae; genus Gossypium; species Gossypium hirsutum. Next base: position 25,530,827 of record NC_053431.1, on the reverse strand, counting down.
CAGAAACCTAACTTCACTTAACTAGAACTCACATTTACTGAATTTCACATACAACTGCTGATCTTGCAATGTCTACAATACAAGTCTAAAATGTTCAGCATGTTCAGCTTTACTACGAGAGTAGATCAGAATGTCATCTATAAACACAACCACCAACCGGTCCAGATACAGTCTGAAGATCCGATTCATCAAATCCATCAAAACAGCGGGTGTATTAGTGAGTCCAAAAGGCATAACCAAAAACTCATAGTGTCCGTACCTCGTTCTGAAAGTAGTCTTTGGCACATCTGAATCTTTAACTCGCAATTGATAGTAGCCTGATCTCAAATCTATCTTCGAAAATACTGTGGCCCCTTTCAGTTGGTCAAATAGATCATCAATCTGTGGCAATGGATACTTATTCTTTATAGTCACCTTATTAAGCTGTCTGTAATTGATGCACATTCTCATAGTTCCATCCTTCTTTTTCACAAACAACACAGGTGCACCCCATGGAGAGAAACTCGGTCGCGCGAAACCTCTATTTGTCAATTGTTGCAACTGAGCTATCAATTCTTTTAATTCTATGGGTGCCATTCTGTACGGGGCTATGGATATCGGAGTCGTCGCAGACATTAACTCAATACCAGACTCTACCTCCCGAATAGGTGGCAAACCTGGTAATTCCTCTGGAAATACATCCAGATACTCACATACAACATGTACCAATTCAATGTTTCTTTCAGCCGCTTTACTATCGAGCACGTAGGCAAAATAAGCTTCACACCCGTTTCTCACATATTTTTGAGCTAGCATCGAAGAAATCACTGCTGGTAAACCATGCAAATCACTAGATTCAATCCGAATAACTTCATCATTCTGGCTTCGTAGGTCAATGGTCTTTCTTTTCTAGTTCATATCATCATCATGTAAAGTTAACCAATCCGTACCTAGAACTATGCCAAACTCACCAAATGGAAATAACATTAAATCAGCCGGAAAGCATAGATCTTGAACCATCAAAGGGCAATTCTTACACATTTTATAAACCATGACACACCGGCCCAAGGAGTTTGACACTCTAATCACAAACTAAGTCGAGTCAACATGTAGAGTCTTGCTGTATACTAATGTCTCATATACATAAGAATGAGTAGAACCAGGATCAATCAATGCAATTACATTAGTATCATAAAGAGTGAATGTACCAGTAATGACATCTAGGGATGAAGCCGCTTCTCGTGCACTTATAGCATAGGCTATAGCAGGTGCATGAGCCTCAAATCTGTTTGCTGTATTTTTATTTCCTCTCTGACTGCCACTCGCATTACTCGCATTACTGATGGTCTACCCCGAGCTGTAGTATTACTTGACTTCGTGTTTTGCACTGGATTCTCTTCAGTTAACCCTGGGCAATCTCGAATGAAATGATCTGTCGATCTACATTTAAAACAGGCCCGATCATGCAGTCTACAACTGGCGGGATGTCGTTCACCATAATGCTTACACCCAAGTTGATTAGATCTAACATTACCCACACTGGCTACTAAGGCAGCTCTCGAGCTAGCAGGTGGTCTATTCTAATCCCGTTTGGAGTAACCCGAAGTGGCTCTAGAACGACTGAAATCATCTGGAGACTTATTTGATGTTGACTAGTCTGGCTTACTGAATGATCTCTTACTCGAGTCTTTAGCTTCAAAATCAGCTTTCTTTTTCACTTTCCCGAGCTCTTCGGCTTTGCAGGCTTGCTTAACAAGTACCACGAACTCTTTTATCTCAAGTATGCCTACTAACAATTTAATGTCTTCATTCAGCCCATCTTCAAATCTTTTACACATTATGGCTTCAGTGGAAGCACACTCTTGGGCATACCGGCTGAGTCTCACGAATTTCTACTCATAATCTGACACTGTCATCCTACCCTGTTTCAGCTCCAGAAATTGTTTACGCTTTTGGTCGATAAATCCCTGACTGATATATTTCTTACAGAACTCAGTCTGAAAGAATTCCCAGGTCACCTGCTCTCTCGGAACTACTGACACTAGGGTATTCCACTAGTGATATGCTGTGTCTCGAAGTAAAGATATGACACATTTTAAACATTCATCAGGAGTACAAGATAGCTCATCAAACACATGGATGGTATTATCAAGCTAGAACTCAACCCGTTCAGCGTCATCATCATCAATGGCTTTAAACTCTTTAGCTCCATGTTTTCTGATTTTATCGATAGGTGGTCTATTCAATCGCAACGAATCACTTACTTGAGGTACAACAAGCATGGACGATGGATTAATCAGGGATGGAGGTTGTTATGCAGCCGGGTTAGTCCGAATATATTGAGTGAACCAGTCATTCATCATTTGATAGAAGGCTTGTTTAGCCTCACTTTCTTGATTACTCGAAGTCAGTCGAGAATCAGTCTGCGCTGTCCCTTGCGCGGGAGCAGGCGCTACACTCTTGACATAATCAGCTACAGCTCTGTTGGGATCCATTTACTATATGAAAACACATTTGAAATGTCAGAAGTCATCACACTATCACATTGTATAATTATGGAATGTATAGCTAAACTCATACACGCTACGTTAGTCCTAGAACCGACTAAACCGTAGCTCTAATACCAATAAAATGTAACACCCCTATCCGTTGCTGGATTAGGGTTATAAGGCATTACCTGTCAGAAGACAATTCAGAACCTTTATTTTTTAAAACTTAACTAATTTATGACAAATTTATACAAATTAGTAATTCAAAGTCACAAGCAAAACTCACAAACATTATGTATAAAAACATGTACTTTCAACGTAAATTCAAACCAAAAACCATGTATATATTTAATCATTGCCATTATATATAATCATAGTTCTCATAAATATAATACCTAACTAATAATCAATTATTTTCCATGTCTCATAACAACCTTTATTCAAAGATACCTATTAACTTATTTGAAATTTTTTGACTAATACTTATAAAACATAAATAGTTAACTTAACCAAAGGTAGCATAACAATTATAGTTCATTCGGCATATATATTTACGAAACATCAAAACATATTTAAATAAACTTTATAATAAGTTGCATTCATGGATTATTACTCACCAAACATGTATCAATTAATACTTCCACAAACCCATAATAAATCCAATTGAAATCATGTTACAAACTTTATTAAACAATCACCTATGTAAATTAAATACATTTTACTAGGATCGATCATGCTATTAATGCACATGCGCATAATATACAAATTTCCCCAATGTAAAGGTCACGTTCAACATTGAATATATGTATACCAAATAAATCGACCTAATTAAATAAAAAAAATACTTACAATTTATATACCACTTATCAACCGAACTAATCAAGTTAATATACCTTTAACCATTATTTAACTATATCACATTTCATGTTTCCAACTAAGCATTATTCTAACCGATTTGTTTAGTCAAACACATTACTCACATATAATGAACACAATATCTAAGTTCAACAAATTACACAACTGAATACAAATTATAACTAACATCATTGCCACACTAATTTCCAAGCATATAACACCTAACACAATTATCATACATTTTATAATATATTTCATGACAGCCAAAATAAATTAAACCATGACCAAACATAACCAAGTCCAAGCTTAGAAATTAAGCCATTTTCGCATGGCTTTAAACATACATAACCAAAATTCAACATTTCATACACTTTCCAGCCTATACATGTCATAATTTGAGTTTAGCTTATAAAGTACCAAAATAGTAGATAGTGTGATGAACTCTACTGACAGTCCCCGAGCTCATAGCTTGATCCAAAATCTATAAAACAAAAACACACATATACACAAGTAAGCTTTTTATAGCTTACTCATAAGCAAATAATCAACCCAAGAATATTATCAACTTAATTTACCTGAACCCAATTATATTATCATAACACATTTAAATCCAAATGCATATAAATTCATATTATATATATACATATATATATTCATTATAAATATCACCTAACCGAATGTCTATATAGTCAAACTAACATATTAGCATTTAATTTTCCAAAGCCAATAATCATTACAAATCTAATTCACATACACTCAATTACATAAGATCACTTGTTACCATATAATTTCATATACATGCATTGATTATGTGACCGAATACATAAATTCCAATACATATAATTAATACTCATTCCAATATTTTTCACAAGGTTGAATACACATACCTAGTTCACAAATAATCCTCATTTCCAGTACACACAATTTGTAATGAGTATCAATTTACACACTTACCTTATTTTAAATAAACCTCAAGCTAATTCATAACTGGTCATTTAGCTCATTTTTCACTGTCGAATACAACTTATATTTGCCCGATGAACCATTCGGAATTGGATAGGATACTCAGATAATCACATAAATCGTACAATGCCAACGTCCCAAACGTGGTCTTACATGTAACCACATATCGATGCCTCTGTCCCGGATAGGGTCTTACTCGTAAACACATATCAGTATCACATATCGATGCCATGGTCTTACTCACATTCATTTATTAGGATCCTATTTCATGACATATGTATCCTAGCTATTCCTAAGGTTCATCCGGGGCTTTCGGACGTCGTAACTCGGTCGAAATGAATGCTTGAACATGGTTACCAAGCTTATACATATTCGGCAATAGCATATATAAATTCATATTTTGCATACCAGCATTTTTATGTAGCATTTAACTACAATTAGATACATCCATTTGCTTAAAAACTTACCTCAGACGTCATAAAACAAGACGGGGCTGCTAGTCGACAACTTTTGTTTTTCCCCGGTCCAAATCTGATTTCTTTGGTTCTTGATCTAAACATATTCAAATTAAGCTCATTCAAACATATTTTTATTCAATTTAGTCCAAAAACACATAAATGGGAAAATTACCACTTTACCCCAAACATTTACAATTTTTACGATTTAGTCCCTATTGCACAAAACACAAAATATGCAAAATTTCAAGGTACCCATGTTTAGCCGAATATTCCTAGTGTTCATACAAGACCATATATTTCATTTATTTCACATTTTAGTCCCTCAAATTATTAATTTTGTAATTGATACGTGATATTCGTTACAGGTTTTAAAAAATTATAATTACTCGTCTTGAAACTAACTATTATCACGATGAAGGGAAATTTGCCTATCGAACAGTAGTCTAGCTTTAGCAAGACCGGATTGTCGAACCCAAAGGAACCAAGAGTACTAGTAATTACTTTCTTTGTATTATCTAACCTAAAAATTGAGGGATTATCTAAACTACTTAACTCAACTAAGGGTACATAGAGAGAAAATTGGGAAAAAGCTTTTGGGAAAACTTGATTGATTAAAACAATACCCAAGGAAAAATCCACCTAGACTTCACTTGTTATTTGACTCTGAATCAGATGATTTATTCATTTGACTTGATCCGTAGAAATCCCTAAGTTATATTATTATCTCTCTCGAGACTAATAACGTCTAACCCTAGGTTGATTAATTGAAATCTATTTCTAATTAACGCCCTTGTGTTGCATTAACTTGATCTATGGATCCCCTTATTAAGTTTCACCCTAATCCGGCAAAATCTTGTCACCTTATCTCTAGGCGTGCAATCAACTCATTTTAATTATGACAAATTTACTCTTAGATAGGGACTTTTGCTCCTCTAAATAAGTGCTTTAACTTGAATCAATATCCTGGAATATTAAAACAAGAATCAAGAACACATAATTAAGAACAAGTCAAATATTTATCATACAATTCAGATAATAATAACAAGATCCATCTTAGGTTTCATTTCGCTTAGGTATTTAGGGGGTCTAATTCATATTTATAAAAGAAAACATCTCAGAAGAATAATGCGTACAAAACATAAAGAAAATCCAAAACCCCTGAATGGAAATTGAAGGGAGATTTTCAGTCTTGACGATGAATCCAGCTTCTGAGATGGACCAATCGGCTTCCCTTGAGTAATTCCTTGCCTCCTACTCCGTGTCTCTATTCTAAGTGCCTCCTCAGGTGTTTAAATAGGTTTTAGAATGCTTAAGAGCCCTCAAAAGTGGCCTTTTCCGAGTAGGACTATACTTGGGCTCGGCAGGAACATGCCCGTGTGCTATTGCTCCAGCCCGTGTTCAAGGCTGTTAAATAGGCACGAGCGTGTAGTCTACCTGTGTAAGTCGTGCTTCGATCCTTCCAAATGGACACGGCCGTGTGGCTTACCCGTGTGAGGAAGTCCAGGCCTTGTTGATTTCCCATGTGGGTCCATTTTCTCTGTTTTCGGTCTGTTTCTCTCTCTTTTTACTTTCCTATGCTCACCTAAGCATAAAACATGAAACTAAGGAATTAGTAGCATCAGATTCACCAAATCTAAGGAGAAATAATCCATAAATGTGCTAAGCATGGGATAAAATATGTATAAATTACGGTTTATCAAATACCCCCACATTTAAGCGTTTGCTTGTCTTCAAGCAAAATCCTCAACTCACAATCAAAATAAATTCTTCTCAATTTATAATCCCTATCAATAATATCTCAAAATAATCCATAAGTATTCATACATCAAAAATTCAACGAAAAGTACTTCAAAGTTTCAAATATTCCAAATTGAGTATTTTATCACAAAAACATAGGTTTCTCCCCTCATCTAAGTGATTACCTTTGATCAAAATATCACAGAGTTTAACATCCTCAATAAAGATTCACTCAAATCACTCGAGGTGTTTAAGGACATCAAATAAAGCACTCATTAGTCAATATGAAATGTTATTACCATAGGCTTGCTTGAATATCAAATCTCCATCGCTATATATTGAGTTGATGCATCAATCAAAAAGGTTTTTAGAGGGTTGTAATGTGGCTTTGGTTAGGGGGTGTGGCCACAAGCTGAAAGAAAAGGTTAGAATCGAGATTGCATTGAAAAATTACCTAGCTAGAAAAATAACTAGTCATCAGTTGAATACAAGTGAGCTTCTTCTCAGAATATGAAATTAATACTTTAAGCTCAAAATAACAAATTACTATTAATAAATATGTATATAATTTTTTTAAGAACAAGTCAAATAACATAGAACTTAATTATTGTAACAAAGAATAAGACATAGCTAAGCAATTAATTCAAATCAAATCTCGAAAAAAATAGGGATCAAATTAGGGGATTTCAACAATAATAGGTTATGGGTTAACATTGAGGGTAAATCAATTAATGGCTTGTTAGGTTCAAAGGGGTTCACTAAGGGTTAATTATAAAGGTAGGCTTTTGTGGAGTAAGTGAGTTAAACCTAAGTGCCTTTATCATCTCGACATATCAAATCAAATGGTGTGGTCTTGACATGCATAATCAAGCAAGTTCTAGAATAACAAATCAATACTGACGCACTCATAATAAAAGTGAGCATGAAAGAAATAAAATATGCACTAAAAGCTCAAGATCTTACAAAAATTATGGCTTTTTGATGTTTAAACTTGTGAATTTCAACTCAAGATAATACCTAAACTTACGGAAACAACCTAAAAGTTTTTAATTCTTCAAAAATCAACTTATCATGCTTGATTCCCTAATGTCTTAAAGTTTAAACAATCAATGCATAAATGCCTATGTTTTAGTTCAAGACATATCAATAAAAAATCATAAATTAATTAAAATTCATTCTAACAGTGGTATGAGTGATTCACATGAGAATAAGACAAAATTCAGGGATTTCTAATGATGATATAAAAGACCCCCCTCACACTTAAGATGTACATTGCCCTCAATGTACAAAGATGGATATATTGAAAAATATAGATATATAATCATAAGATAGGGAGATTAGTGAAATTTCTTGAATGATGAATGAACTCCTTGAATTGGAGTTATGGAGAATAATCAGCCAAGGCAATGATGACAGTGGAGGAGGATGCTCCGGTAGTGGTAAAGGTTCATTAGTCCTTAAGTCCTGCGCTAAAATAATATTATATCTGGTAGTAGCTATGGTCATGGTCGAGCAGGACATGGCAGTCGTGGAGAACCTTTGCCAGTGGAGTTTTCAGTTCCTATTTGATGATGAGCTTTGGAGCTCTTTGTAACTGTGATAAAATCAAGAACTCTTTAGGAAATATAAAGAAGCATAATTACTCGTAGTGAAATAGCCGAAACTATAAATTATTCAATAAAAATTATAAAAACTAAAATTAAAATAATATTAAAGGAAAATAAAATAAAAAGTACTTAAAGAAGATAAATAAAGATAAAAGTGAAAATAAAAATAATAAATAAAAAGCTTTTAAAAATCGTCATCGCCGGATGGTTCGTGAGGTGGTGGTGGCGATGAGATGTGAAGGTGCTGACAAATTTGATGAAGAGTAGCATCAATGTGATCAAAATGCTGAAAACACTGTTGCTCAAATCGAGTAAGGCGCTTAGAGATGTTAGAGTATAAAGCCACCGCATGAACTGGACGATGGATAGGTGGTGGCTGAGACGGTGGGTCCTTATGACGTGGAGGGACATCATCAGTAATGTCCTTTGGGTCCTCCTCCTTGGTGGACTAGACGAGGCGGTACTGAGGAGGGTAGGTTCCATGTCATTTCTCGATCATCCTCATATGAAGCATGCTTGAGATGCCCTGGGAGACATCTGACTGATGAGAGTGAGAGAGGATGATTGTGCCGCTATGTTGAGGAGCCCAAAGTACCAAGCCAGTCGAGTCACATAGGGCCCAATAAAGATGACTCCTCTCCTATGTCGCTCCATCTGATGGTGGATGGCGAGGGCAATGAAGTAGGCAAGGTTGAAGACGTGCCCGTTTTCCATGCTCCACAAGAAATAGGTGTCGTGAGTGTTGACGATGCTGGTGCTCTCTCGCGTCCTGTTAGAGTGTGGGCCAAGATGGTGTGCAGGTATCACAGGGTTGGGGTGAGGGCCGATGCCTTAGAGCGGCTAGGATCATAGGTGGCCGAGGCAGGGACGAGGTCCTTCCAGCACTTTGAGGGAGAGTAGTATATGTGGCGATGGAGGGTGTCGAGTTCATTGTCATCCATGAACTCCTCCGTGTAGAGCCCTAGTGCAATTCCAAACTCCGGTATGCACAACTGGTGCACTAGACCACCAAGGCCCAGGATCGTCAAAGTTTGTCATGATGACTTGAAGATGAAAGGTCGAGCAGAGTTCCATTTTGGGCTCGAGGTATGTCTGCTCGATGATCTCAAAGAAGAGCCCCCACGGTTTAGTCGTTAGGAGGGCTCAGACTGCGTTAGCCATTTGAATTTGTTCAAGTGCGACCCAGTCAATGTAGTGGCCCACACCTAGGGGTCGGGCCCAAAATATCTGAAATAGTTCCTTCTGGGTCCTAAGGGGAACTAGAGGAAAAGGTGATGGATCTTAGCGATAGGACCCAAGGAGGACGTTGCTCCTTTCCTTTTCTTCGAAACGGGGACGCTGGTCTTCTTGTTACGTGAGGTTGACATAGTATACCTACAATGACAAGACGAAATAAAAATAAAATTACTCCCCAACAATAGCATGGGAAAATATGCATGGTAAAACTAATAGAAATACTTCCTAGAAGTCAAGTATGAAAGAACAACTAAAAAAAATAACCCAATCAGATAAATTACGTCGTTATTATGAAAAGGACTTCGAGAGTAATGCTAACGGAAATATCTAGTGAATGAATGCATGTGGGTTTGATAAGTGTGAAATCTAGTGTGGGTAAGCATGAAATCTATGGAAACAAGAAAAATGGATAAATGCAACAAGATGTATTGACTAACATGGAAAATTTCTTAACAAAGAGCATAAGTATTCTATCATGATAACTATGATTATTTACTCAAAATAAAACAAAATATCATGAAATAAGTAAAAGAATTAAGAAAATAGATGGAAAAAAGGAACAAACGCAAGAGAGAGGAGCTTTGGATTGTCGAAGGAGGTGTTGTAGTTGGCGCACAGGTGTGGCAGGTAGGGTGTGTGGAGTTACAAAGGCTAGGGTTAGGGATTTTGGGGAAGGGGATGATGAATAGTGAGGGGTTTATATAGATTTTGGGGCATACGACCCTGGGGCACGCTAATGTGACCTAATTTTTGCCCGTATGTTTCGCAACTTTTTAAATTTGGGCGCGTTTGAGACTTGCACATGCCCGTGCTCTTTGGGCGTGTTGGTGTACACGACTGTGTCACATGGTCCTGTCCTACTTTGTTCGCTTCTCCCACGCCCGTGTTCAAATGCGTACGCCCGTGTTGTTTTATCAGTCTTGAGCACGGATGGTGGGCACGGGCGTGTCACACGCCCATGCTAAATTCTCAGTTCAACCACGGTTTATAGACATGGGCGTGTTGCACGCATTTTTTGGTTTGAAAGCTTGCCTATGGCCACGTTGCGTGGTCGTGGCCACTTATCGCATCCCGTGTTAAGGAAAAATTTTGCCCTGTTTTCACACGGCCGTATCGCACGACCGTGTCTCCTTCCATGGTATGAGCATGGACTAAGGCATGCCCATGTGCCTGGCCGTGTGGATTAGAAAACCCGTGTTTCAATGATTCAGTTAGTGATTGGATGTTAAAAACTAAAATTTTAAAGAGGTTAACATCGTTAGTGCTCAGGTTGCCTCCCGAGAAGTGCTTATTTATAGTCTAAGCTCAACTTACCTTTCTGGTGCATGGTCATGGTGGTGCAAGGAGTTTACACTCCTCATCCTCGCTATCAGTTTTATCAACATAAGGTTTAAGACGAGTACTATTTACCTTAAAACTGCCAAATTTGGGATGAATTACCTCGACTGTACCATATGGGAAAATACTGAATACTGTAAGAGGGATTGCTCCGTTAGGTTTAGAAGTGGCAATATTAGGGTCTGCTGTATCTAGTAGTACTTTGTCTCAAACCTTAAGTTAATTTGGTGCGATATTGAGCTTGTCATGGCTTGGTTTTGGTTTATCGTGTGTCCTCGGTTTATGTGTCTGCCATTCATCTAGTTCTTCGATTTGTAGCCTTCGTTCTTCATAGATAGGTCCTTTGTTGTTGCTTGAGCATGGCTCATGTAGGTTCTTTGAACTTATTTCCTGCAAAGTAGGTTGCACCACATGGTCAATTTTAGTAGAATGATTTATACAACCACCTTCAATTTTTGATATGTTACTAATATTACGAGCTTGAACGGTGATTGTTTTGTCTCCCACACGAAGTGTGACTTCACCTGTGCCAACATCAATTATTTTTTTAGTGGTTGCTAAAAAGGGCCTCCCTAAAATTAAAGGAACGTTACTATCCTCCTCTATGTCTAGAACAACGAAATCAACTGGGAATATAAATTTTTCAATTTTAACGAGTACATCTTCAATAATCCCCCTAGGAAATCTGATTGTTTTATCGGCTAATTGAATACTCATCCTATTTTGTTTGGGTTTCCCAAGACCTAGTTGCTTAAACATTTTTTAAGGCATGACATTGATACTAGCCCTTAAATCAGCCAAAGCATTATTAACATCTAGGCTACCAATTAAATAGGGAATCGTAAAACTCCATGGATCTTTTAATTTGTTGGCCAGCTTATTCTATAGTATAGCTGAGCAAACCGCATTTAGCTCTACATGCGATGCCTCATCCAACTTCCGCTTATTTGTTAAAATCTCCTTTAATAATTTGACTACATTTGGCATCTGCTAAAGAGCTTCAATAAACGGTAAGTTAATATGTAATTTCTTTAATAATTTAAGGAATTTACTGAATTGTTTGTCTGCACGGTCTTTCCTTGTCGCGTTGGGGTATGGCACACGAGGTTTGTACTCTTTACTTATCGATTTTTGGTCATTGTGGTCTACCTCACCTTTACCTTTACTTACTACAGTTTCTTGCTCGGTTTTGGTTCAGGTGAAACTAACCCTTCCTCATCTTGAATGGTAATTGCATTGAGTTGCTCCCTTGGGTTAGATTCAGTGTTACTCGGCAAACTACCTTGTGGTCGTTCAGATATCAATTTAGTGAGCTGACCTATCTAAGTTTTGAGCCCTTGGATCAACCCTTATTGATTTTTAAGTGCTGTCTCGATATTTTGGAAATGAGTTTCTGACACCGAGATGAATTTTGTTAGCATCTCCTCAAGGTTCAGCTCTTTCTCTTACTTGTAAGGTTGTTGTTGGAAGCCTGGAGGTGGTAGTGGTCTCTGATTCCCTTGGCTTCCCCATGAGAAATTTGGGTGGTTCCTCCATCCTGCATTCTAAGCACTATAAGGATTATTCTGAGATTGAGGATTATTACCCATGTAATTTAACAGCTCGTTCTCCATGTTGTGGCCATAGTGTGGGTATTCTGAATTGCTTAATCCACCTCCACCTGCTTCGCACTGCATTACTGGGTGAAACTGTGAAGAACCAAGAAAATCGTCAATTTTTCTGTTCAAAAGTTCTACCTGATTAGAGAGCATGGTGACCGAATCGACGTTAAAAACACTGACTGTTTTCGTTGGTTTTATCCTCATGACTTGCCACTGATAATTATTCAGTGACATCTCTTCTATAAATTCATAAGCATCCTCAGGTGTCTTATTATTGATAGTTCCACTAGCGGCTACGTCAATCATCTGTCTAGTCGAAGGATTCAGGCCATTATGAAACGTTTGAATCTGTAGCCAGGGTGGTAACCCATGGTAAGGGCACCTTCACAAAAGGTCCTTGTATCTCTCCCATGCATCATAGAGTGTTTCTAAATCCATCTGCACAAAAGAGGAGATATCATTATGTAATTTGGCTATTTTAGCCGGTGGAAAATATTTTAATAAAAATTTATTGGTCATTTGTTCCCAACTGGTGATTGACCCTCCTGGTAACGAGTTCAACCACTATTTAGCTTTGTTCTTCAATGAAAAAGGGAATAACCGAAGGCGAATAGCATCATCTGAAATGCCATTGATCTTAAAAGTGTCACAAAACTTTAAGAAATTTGCCAAATGAGCGTTTGGGTCCTCGTCCTACAAACCATCAAACTGAACAAACTGTTGGATCATTTGAATGGTGTTAGGTTTTAGTTCAAAATTATTTACAGCAACAACAGGCCTAACTATGCTCAATTCAATTCCTGTTAAAGTAGGTTTAGCATAATCATATATAGTACGTGGAGTAGGATTCTGATTAGCAGCAATCGCAGGAGGTAGTGGATTTTCTTGGTTTTCAGCCATCTCCTCGGTTGTGGTTGAAGTATCGTCCTGTTGCTCTTCCCCTATGTATCTTAAGCTTCGCCTTATTTCTCTTTAGTTTCTACGAACTGTGCAATCGAGCTCACTATCAAACAGTAATGGTCCCGACGGGTTTCTTCTAGTCATGCACTATAAAAACTGCCAGGAGCAAATAAAAGAAAAAAAATAAAAATTTAAATTGCAAATAAAGTAAAATGGCTAAACTAATAAAAATTGAGTGTTCCTAATATCCTAGTTCCCCAGCAACGGTGCCAAAAACTTGATACGTGATATTCGTGACGGGTTTTAAAAATTTATAATTAATCATCTTGAAACTAACTATTATCATGATGAAGGCAAGTGTACCTATCGAACAGTAGTATAGCTTTAGCAAGATCGGATTGTCGAACCCAAAAGAACCAAGAGTACTAGTAATGACTTTCTTTTTATTATCTAGCCTAAAAATTAAGGGATTTGTTTATTTAAACTACTTAACTAAACTAAGGGTGCACAAAGAGAAAATTGGGAGAAAGATTTTGGGAAAACTTGATTGATTAAGACAATACCCAAGGAAAAATCCACCTAGACTTCACTTGTTATTTGATTCTGAATCAGATGATTTATTCATTTGACTTGATCCATAGAAATCCCTAAGTTATATTATTATCTCTCTCGAGACTAATAACATATAACCCTAGGTTAATTAATTGAAATCTCTTTATAATTAACGCCCTAGTGTTGCATTAACTCGATCTATGGATCCCCTTATTAGGTTTCACCCTAATCTGGCAAAATCTTGTCACCCTATCTCTAGGCGTGCAATCAACTCCGCTTAATTATGACAAATATACTCTTAGACAGGGACTTTTTCTCCTCTGAATAAGTGCATTAACTTGAATCAATATCCTGGAATATTAAAACAAGAATCAAGAACACATAATTAAGAACAAGTCAAATATTTATCATACAATTTAAATAATAATAACAAGATCCATCTTAGGTTTCATTCTGCTTAGGTATTTAGGGGGTTTAGTTCATATTTATAAAAGAAAACATCTCAGAAGAATAATGAATACAAAACATAAAGAAAACCCAAAACCCCTAAATGGAAATTAAAGGGAGATCTTCAGTCTTGATGATGAATCCGGCTTCTGAGATGGACCAATCGGCTTCCCTTGAGTAATTCCTTGCCTCCTACTCCGTGTCTCTATTCTAAGTGCCTCCTCAGGTGTTTAAATAGGTTTTAGAATGCTTAAGAGCCCTCAAAAGTGGCCTTTTCCGAATAGGACTATACTTGGGCTCGGCAGGGACAGGCCCTTGTGCGATTGCTCCAGCCCTGGTCAAGGCTGTTAAATAGGCACGGACGTGTAGTCTACCCATGTAAGTCGTGCTTCGATCCTTCCAAATGGACACGGCTGTGTGGCTTACCCGTGTGAGGAAGTCCAGGCCGTGTTGATTTCCCATGTGGGTCTTTTTTCTCTGTTTTCAGCCTGTTTCTCTCTCTTTTTACTCTCCTATGCTCACCTAAGTATAAAACATGAAATTAAGGAATTAGGAGCATCAGATTCACCAAATCTAAGGAGAAATCATCCATAAATGTGCTAAGCATGGGATAAAAATATGTATAAATTATGGTTTATCAGCAATTAAGTTCTAATTACTCAAAATCATCAAAAATTCCAATACAAAATATGTTAATCTAAAACATATCTTTCATTTTTCATCATCAAACAACAAAAATCATGAGCTATCAACAATGGCACAACTCAAAATATTCACCAAAATAAAAAATTAAAGCATGGGTCTTGAAGACTACTAAGCAACGATCTCAAAAACGTAGAAATTATAAAAAATTGAGCTAAACTTGTACCTTAATCAAGCTTGAATACCATCGAACCCTAACTTGTTTTTTCTTTTTCCTTCTTCTTTAAGTTTCGACCAAGAGAAAAGGTAATATGAAAACCTTATTTTAATTTGATATAAGTTATAATATATAATAACATATAGTAATATTTTATTTAATTATTTATTTAACTTTAATAAAATTATAACAAAGCCATATGACATATGTCTAGTACCGTCCACTTATTCTCTTAATGGGTAAATTGCAAATTTAAGGCTTCCTTTAAAAAGCCACGTACAATTTAGCCCTTTTTAGAAAAACCATTGAATTTTCATTTTACGCGATTAAGTCTTTTTATTTAATTAGACACCTAAACAACAAAATTAAATCACAAATTTTCACAGATATAAATTCACACAAAATAAACACAGAAAATATTTTTTTAATTATTTTTTTGACTCAGATTTGTGGCTCTGAAACCACCGTTTCGATTAGGGTCTAGATCGGGTTGTTACAACTCTCCCCCTTTAGGGATTTTCGTCCCCGAAAATCTTACCAGTGAATAGGTTCGGATAACGTTCCTTCATTGTATTCTCTGGCTCCCATGTTGCTTCCTCAACTCTATGCTTATGCCACAATACTTTAACTAACGAAATCTTCTTAATCCATAACTCTTTAATCTCACTAGTTAAAATACGAATCGGTTCTTCTTCGTAGGTCATATCAGGCTGAATTTCAATCTTAGACGGGCTGATCACATGGGAAGGGTTAGATCGATATCTCCAAAGCATCGAAACATGGAATACGTTGTGGATCTTTTCTAACTCAGGTGGCAATGATAATCTATAAGCAACTGGCCCAATACGCTCTACTACCTCATACGGTCCAGTAAACCTCGAGCTCAGTTTGCCTTTGCGACCAAACCTGAGTATTTTCTTCCACGATGAGACTTTCAAAAAGACTTTATCTCTGATTTGAAACTCTATATCTTTACGTTTCAAGTTCGCATAAGACTTCTGATGATCTGATGCTGCTTTCAAGCTTTCATGGATCACTTTCACCTTCTGTTTAGTTTCTCTGATCAAGTCAACCCCGTGTATCTTATTTTCACTGAGCTCAGTCCAGTACAATGATGTACGCCATTTACGACCATACAAAGCTTCATAAGGTGCCATTTTGATACTCGATTGATAGCTGTTATTATACGCAAATTCAATCAGAGGTAGATATCTTTCCCACGAACCTTTGAACTCGAGAATGCAACATCTCAACATATCCTCAAGTATCTGAATGATTCGCTCGGACTGGCCATCTATTTACGGATGGAAAGCCATACTGAAATATAATTTCGTACCTAGTGCATCTTGCAGTTTCTTCCCAAACGCGATGTAAACCTCGAATCTCGATCCAAAACAATGGATATAAGCACAGCATGTAATCTCACATTCTGAGAAACATACAATTTAGCTAACTTATCAAGTGAGTAGTCCGTACGTATCGGAACAAAATGAGCCAATTTAGTCAATCTATCAACAACAACCCATATTGCATCTTTCTTGCTCTGTGTCAATGGTAGACTAGATACAAAATCCATCATAACTTTGTCCCACTTCTATTCAGGTATCATAATCGGCTGAAGTAACCTTGAAGGTACCTGATGCTCGGCTTTTACTTGTTGATAAACTAAACATCTTACAACAAAGTCAGAGACGTCTCGCTCCCTACCATGCCACTAGTAAAGCTGTTTCAAATAATTATTCATCTTTGTACTACCTAGATGAACAGATAATTGACTACTATGAGCTTCATTCAAAATCATCTGAATCAACTTTGAATTCCTCGGAACGTATATTCAATTTCTGAATCTCAGACAGTCACCAGTATGAACTTTGAAATCTGAATCAGCATCCATCTCACACTGAACTTGTTTTGCAATCAATTCATTATCAACCTTCTAGGCATCACATATTGGTTGAACAAATAACGATTTTGCCTTCAATTCAACTACTATCGAACCATCATCAGACATGGCCATATGTGTATTCATTGGTTGCAAAGCAAATAGTGATTTCTGGCTTAAAGCATCAGCAACAACATTAGCCTTTCCTGGGTGGTAATCAAGCACAAGCTCGTAGTCTTTTAGTAATTCTAACCATCGACATTGTCTCAAATTCAGATCTTTCTGAGTCATCAAATATTCCAGGCTTTTGTGATCAGAATAGACATGACATTTCTCACCGAATAGATAGTGACGCCAAATTTTCAGGGCGAAAATAATAGCTGCCAATTCTAGGTCGTGTGTAGGATAGTTCTTTTCATGCGGCTTCAACTGTCTCGAGGCATAAGCTATCACTCTGCCTTCCTGCATCAGAACACAGCCCAAACCATTTAATGATGCATCACTATAAATAACAAATTTTTTACCCAATTTTGGCTGAACTAGCACAGGAGCTTTAGTCAAAAGGGCTTTCAACTGATCAAAGCTTTTCTGGCACTTCTCTGACCACTCGAACTTAACATCTTTCTGCAACATCTTTGTTATCGGGGCTGCAATCATAGAAAAACCTTTCAAAAACCGTCTATAATAACCAGTAAGTCCCAGAAAGCTTCGGACCTTAGAAACATTCTTCAGAGGCTTCCAATCCATTACAGCTGAAATTTTGCTCGGATCAACCTGAATACCTATTGCTGATACTACATGACCTAGAAAACTAACTCACTTAACCAGAACTCACATTTACTGAATATCGCATACAACCCCTTATCTTACAATGTCTATAATACAAGTTTCAAATGTTCAGCATGTTCAGCTTCACTACGAGAGTAGATCAGAATGTCAGTTATAAACACAACCACGAATCGGTCCAAATATGGTCTGAAGATCCAATTCATCAAATCCATGAAAACAGCAGGTGAGTTAGTGAGTCCGAAAGGCATAACCAAAAACTCATAGTGTCCATACCTTGTTCTGATAGCTGTCTTTGGCACATCTGAATCTTTAACTCACAGTCGATAGTAGCTTGATCTCAAATCTAACTTCGAAAATACTGTGGCCCCTTTTAGTTGGTCAAACAGATCATCAATCCGTGGCAACAAATACTTATTCTTTATAGTCACCTTATTAAGCTGTCTGTAATCGATGCACATTCTCATAGTTCCATCCTTCTTTTTCACAAACAACACAGGTGAACCCCACGGAGAGAAACTCGGTCGCGTGAAACCTCTATCTGTCAATTCTTGCAACTGAGCTTTAAATTCTTTTAATTCTATAGGTGCCATTCTGTACGGGGCTATGGATATCGGAGTCGTCCCTGGCATTAACTTAATACCAAAATCTACCTCCCGAATAGGTGGCAAACCCGGTAATTCCTCTGGAAATACATCTGGATACTCACATACAATAGGTACCAATTCAATGTTTCTTTCTACCGCTTTACTATCGAGCACGCAGGGAAAATAAGCTTCACACCCTTTTCTCACATATTTTTGAGCCAGCATCGAAGAAATCACTGCTAGTAAACCATACAAATCACTAGATTCAATCCGAATAACTTCATCATTCTGGCTTCGTAGGTCAATGGTCTTTCTTTTGTAGTTCACAACAGCATCATGTAAAGTCAACCAATCCATACCCAGAATTATGTCGAACCCATCAAAGGGCAATTCTTACACATTTTATGAACCATGATGACACACCGGCCCAAGGGGTTTGACACTCTAATCACAAACTCAGTAGACTCAACAGGTAGAGTCTTGCTGAATACTAATGTCTCACATACATAAGAATGAGTAGAACCAGTATCAATCAATGCAATTACATTAGTATCATAAAGAGTGAATGTACCAGTAATGACATCTTGGAACGAAGCCTTCTCTCGTGCAGGTATAGCATAGGCTCTAGCAGGTGCACGAGCCTCAGATCTGTCTGCTGTATTTCTATTTCCTCTCTGACTGCCACTTGCATTACCTACATTATTCAGTGGTCTACCCCGAGCCGCAATATTACCTAACCTCGTCTTTTGCACTGGATTCTCTTCAGCTAACCTTGGGCAATCTCGAATGAAATGATCTATCGATCTACATTTAAAACAGGTCCGATCATGCAATCTGAAACTGCCAGGATGTCATTTTCCACAATGCTCACACTCAGGTCGATTAGATCTAACATTACCCACAGTGGCTACTGAGGTAGCTCTCGAGCTAGCAAGTGGTCTATTCTGATCCCGTCTGGAGCAACCCAAAGTGGCTCTAGAACGACTGAAATCATCTGGAGACTTCTTTGATGTTGACTAGACTGGCTTACTGAATGATCTCTTACGCGAGTCTTTAGCTTCAAAATTAGCTTTCTTTTTCTCTCTCTAGAGCTCTTCGGCTTTGCAGGCTCGCTCAACAAGTACCACAAACTCTTTTACCTCAAGTATGTCAGCTAATAATTTAATATCTTCATTCAACCCATCTTCAAATATTTTACAGATTATGGCTTAAGTAGAAACATGCTCTCGGGCATACCAGCTGAGTCTCACGAATTTTCGCTCATACTCTGTCACTGTCATCCTACCCTGTTTCAGCTCTAGAAACTCTTTACGCTTCGGGTTGATAAATCTCTGACTAATATATTTCTTACGGAACTCAGTTTGAAAGAATTCCCAGGTCACCTGCTCTCTCGGAACTATTGAAACTAGGGTATTCCACCAATGATATGCTGTGTCTCGAAGTAAAGTAATGGCACATTTTAAACATTCATCTCGAGTATAGGACAACTCATCAAACACACGGATGGTATTATCAAGCCATAACTCAGCCCGCTTAGCGTCATCATCAACAGTGGCTTTAAACTCTTCAGCTCCATATTTATTGATTTTATCGACAGATGGTCTATTCAATCTCAACGGATTACTTACTTGAGGTACAACAGGCATGGAAGATGGATTAATCGGGGGTGGAAGTTGTTGTGTAGCCGTGTTAGTCCGAATATATTGAGTGAACCAGTCATTCATCATTTGATAGAAGGCTTGTTTAGCCTCACTTTCTTGATTACTCGAAGTCGGTCGAGAATCAGCATGCGTTGTCCCTTGCACAGGAGCAGGCACTACACTCTCGACATCATCAACTACAGCTCTTTTGGGATCCATTTACTATATGAAAACACATTGCAAATGTCAGAAGTCATCATACTATCACAATGTATAATTATGGCATGTATAGCTAAACTCACACACGCTACGTTAGTCCTAGAACCGACTAAACCGTAACTCTGATACCAATAAAATGTAACACCACTAGCTCGTATCCGTCGCCAGATTAGGGTTATAAGGCATTACCTGTTAGAAGACAATTCAGAACCTTTATTTTTTAAAACTTAACTAATTTATGACAAATTTATACAAATTAGTAATTCAAAGTCACAAGCAAAACTCACAAACATTATGTATAAAAACATGTACTTTCAACGTAAATTCAAACCAAAAACCATGTATATATTTAATCATTGCCATTATATATTATCATAGTTCTCATAAATATAAATATTATACCTAACTAATAATCAATTATTTTCCATGTCTCATAATAACCTTTATTCAAACATACCTATTAACTTATTTGAATTTTTTTGACTAACACTTATAAAACATAAATAGTTAACTTAACCAAAGGTAGCATAACAATTACAGTTCATTCGGCATATATATTTACGAAACATTAAAACATATTTAAATAAACTTTATAATAAGTTGCATTCATGGATTATTACTCACCCAACATGTATCAATTAATACTTCCACAAACCCATAATAAATCCAATTGAAATAATGTTACAAACTTTATTAAACAATCACCTACGTAAATTAAATACATTTTACTAGGATCGATCATGCTATTAATGCACATGCGCATTTCCCCAATGTAAAGGTCACGTTTAACATTGAATAAATGTATACCAAATAAATCGACCTATTAAATAAAAAAATACTTACAATTTATATTTACAATTTATATTCCACTTATCAACCAAACTAATCAAGTTAATATACCTTTAACCATCATTTAACAATATCACATTTCATGTTTCCAACTAAGCATCATTCTAAACGATTTGCTTAGTCAAACACATCACTCACATATAATGAACACAATCTCTAAGTTCAGCAAATTACACAACCGAATACAAATTATAACTAACATCACTGTCACACTAATTTCCAAGCATATAGCACCTAGCACAATTATCATACATTTTATAACATATTTCATGACAGCCAAAAAAAATTAAACCATGGCCAAACATAACCAAGTCCAAGCTTAGAAATTAAGCCATTTTTGCATGGCTTTAAACATACATAACCAAAATTCAAAATTTCATACACTTTCCAGCCTATACATGCCATAATTTGAGTTTAACTTATAAGGTACCAAAACAGAAGATAGTGTAATGAACTTTACTGATAGTCCCCAAGCTCGTAGCTTGATCCAAAATCTATAAAACAGAAATACATATATACATAAGTAAACTTTTTATATCTTAGTAAGTCATAAGAAAATAATCAACCCAAGGATATTATCAACTTAATTTAACTAAACCCAATTATATTATCATAACACATTTAAATCCAAACGCATATAAATTCATATTATATATATACATATATATTCATTATAAATATCACCTAACTGAATGTCTATATAGTCAAACTAACATATTAGCATTTAATTTTCCAAAGCCAAATAATCATTATAAATCTAATTCACATACACTCAATTACATAAGCTCACGTGTTACCATATAATTTCATATACATGCATTGATTATGTGACCGAATACATAAATTCCCATACATATAATTAATACTCATTCCAATAATTTTCACAAGGTTGAATACATGTACCTAGTTCACAAATAATCCTCATTTGCAGTACACACAATTCGTAATGAGTATCAATTTACACACTTACCTTATTTTAAATAGACCTCAAGCTAATTCATACCTCGTCATTTAGCTTGGTTTTCACACTTGAATACAACTTATCTTTGCCCGATGAACCATTCAGAATTGGATAGGACACTCGGATAAGCACATAAATCGTACAATGCCTACGTCCCAGACGTGGTCTTACATGTAACCACATATCGATGCCACTGTCCCAGACAGGGTCTTACTCGTAAACACATATCGGTATCCCATACCGATGCCATGGTCTTACTCGCACACATATATCGGGATCCTATGTCATGACATATGTATCCTAGCTATTCCTAAGGTTCATTCGGGGCTTTTGGACGTTGTAACTCGGTCGAAACGAATGCTTGAACATGGTTACCAAGCTTATAGACATTCGGAAATAGCATATATAAATTCATATTTTGGATACCAGCACTTATATTTAGCCTTTAACTACAATTAGATACATCTATTTGCTAGTCGACAACTTTCGTTTTTCCCCAATCCACATCCGATTTCTTTGGTTCTTGATTTAAACATATTTAAATTCTGCTCATTCAAACATATTTTCATTCAATTTAGTCCAAAAACACATAAATGGCCAAATTACCATTTTACCCCTGATATTTACAATTTTTATGATTTAGTCACTATTGCACAAAACACAAAATATGCAAAATTTCAAGGTACCCATGCTTAGACGAATATTCCTAGTGTTCATACAAGACCATATATTTCATTTATTTTACATTTTAGTCCCTCAAATTATTATTTTTGGAATTAAGTTCTAATTTCTCAAAATCATCAAAAACTCCAATACAGAATATGTTAATCTAAAACATATCTTTCATTTTTCATCATCAAACAACAAAAATCATAAACTATAAACAATGGCACAACTCAAAATATTCACCAAAATAAAATATTAAAGCATGGGTCTTGAAGATTACTAAGCAACGATCTCAAAAACATAGAAATTATCAAAAAGCTGAGCTAAACTCATACCTTAATCAAGCTTGAATACCACCGAACCCTAACTTGTTTTTTCTTTTTCTTCTTCTTTAAGTTTTGGCCAAGAGAAAAGGTAATATGAAAACCTTATTTTAATTTGATATAAGTTATAACATATAATAACATATAATAATATTTTATTTAATTATTTATTTAACTTTAATAATATTATAACAAAGCCATATGACATATGTCTAGTACCGTCCACTTATTCTCTTAATGGGTAAATTGCAACTTTAAGGCTTCCTTTAAAAAGCCAAGTACAATTTAGCCCTTTTTAGAAAAACTACTGAATTTTCATTTTACGCGATTAAGTCCTTTTAGTTAATCGGACACCTAAATGAAAAAATTAAATCACGAATTTTCACAGATATAAATTCACACAAAATAAACATAGAAAATAATTTTTTATTATTTTTCTGACTCGAATTCGTGGTCCCAAAACCACCGTTCCGATTAGGGTTTAAATCGGGTTGTTACAGCATCGGCCTCGATATATAGAAGTCATTGTAAGACCTGTCTGGGACACGACATCGACTTTAATGTGCTAGCTAGTGTAAGACCATGTTTGGGACATGGCGTCAGCATCTTATCCCATGTTCGGGGTTATTGAGTATCCAGTAGTATTTCAAATTGTTCAACGAAAGATTTATGATTTATATCGAAATGAGAAAAGTTATGACCATGTTGTGAGTGATACAGGTACCTATTTGAAATGTATGGTATGCAAGCTAGATATATGCTATATAAATTGAATTGGAAGATCAAATTGAGTAGGATACAGGAAATGAGTACAATCGTTCGATGACGAATTGACGGATAAGACCATGGTTGGACCATGGCATTACTTGTGAGTACACGTAAGACCATAGCTAGGCTATGGCATCGATAGATGAAAACCCATGTAAGACCATGTTTGGGACATGCAATTGGCATCTTATTATGTACATGAGATTTTTTGTAAGACCATAGTCGGACTACGGCATCAAGTGAATGATGTACTCAAACCCGTAAGACGTTCTCTAATTTGACAAATGTTGGTAAGTAAAAATTAAAGCCAAGTGTTGGAACTTAATAAAATGTTAAATTGTAGTTCGAGTAAATGAATTCGTTGTATGGAAATTATGGATGACAAAGCATTTGTAGAAAAAATGTGGATGTTAACTTGCTTGGAGTGCACCATGTGATTGTAACAATATTATTGATGATAAATATTGAGTCCTATGTATGTGTTTGTGAGAGTCAAGTTAGAGGCATTGCGATCTTACCTCCTTACCAGTGTTGCTTCTGTGACAAAATTTTTACAAAAATTTGGTTACTAAGATCATAAGTGGGAAACTAAAGGGTTCGGTAGTGAAGTGATAAGTAGTAATGCATTCAAAAATGAGAATAGTTTAGGAAGTGAGAACAGTTTTAGATGAGGTATTAGAAGGTGTTAAAGATTATCTAGATTTTGTAATGACATGGTTAAATAAGAAAATTTGGTCTCAGCTATTCGACTCAAGTGAGTATGAAGTTTAAAGATGTGTTTACTAAAAATATATTTCGAATTGGTTTTTGTTGGTAAGTATTGCGATTCGGAGTTCACGATAATGAAACTAGTCAAAGAAGTAAAAAAAAAATTAAGTTGATAAGATGTTTGTGTGTGACAGTTATGGTTAAATGGATTTTGATGACCTCTTCGGGATATTCTATGCATTCCTCATTCTCAAAGATAGGTGTACGGTCGTTCTCTTTCTGGCGAAACTTTTATTGTATGAACATGCTGGCTGACTCTGATATTAAATGAAAGTACTGTTAGTGTGATTGGGTCATCATCAATATTATTTTATCTCTCTCTTCGGGATTCTATTCTAGTATGTTAGGAATGTTGATGGAAAAAGTTCATATGAAACTATTCTTTTGTTTCTATCGAATGTTGTTTCGTCCTATGTAAAATATTTGGGAAATGTATTATTTCAGTTATGATGGGATTCTGGAGATTATTGAGCACTGTCTTCTTCTGACTTTCTCTCTAAGGTTATCCAGATCTTCATTATTATTTTCTTATGAGTTATGTTCTAGGATTTCCGATGAGATATCGTACCTGGGGTTTCTTCATTCTGATTGTGCCGATTATCTGACATGACTCATTTCTAAAGTATGTTTCTTAGTCTACTATGACTATGTTTACTATGATAGTATTTGTGGATTCGATGATAAGAATGTAGGAATTCCAGTATCTGGATTTCTCTGATTTTTTTGTCAAGAAATGTTATTAATGAAGGTATGTACGTGAGAAGTTCAAGCTTGAATTGTATAGTGGTTTTCTTTTTTCCAGTGAGTATGACTAAAGTCAGTAAGCTAATCTATCTTGGTTTCCCTGAATTAATATGTTGCAAGACCTTTGATTAGCATGATAAGCGAATTTTAAAAAGATTGTGTATTTAAGCTATTTTTCTCAATATGTAGAAAATGGTATTTTGATATATTATTATTCAATAATTGAGATCAACTTAGTTGTTTCTATCAGAGTGAGGTGATTTGTTGAAATGTTATTTGAAATATGTGTGTATAAATATGTTTTCAGCTAAGGGAATAAATTTTGTGCATTCATGAGAATATATTAGACAGATAGTCTAAAGGAAGAAATTTTATTCTAAAAAGTATGATACAGAGATGTACCTATCAGATTGATTTGCTCAAATGAAATTACTATGATTCAAAGTTGTTTTGGTTAATAAGGTTATCACACACGTGAAAGTTCGAATGATCTGTGCATGATAGGAAAGTTGAAAAGTTCTGAAATGTGTCAGTGAGTGGAAATTTAAATGAGTTCAGAATGAGATTACCTCTGATGTTGAAATTGCAAGTTGGATTTGACTTCTGTTATTGTTGTTGTTACTATTATTTCGTGAAAGAATTTGTGTACAAATGAATCCAGAGCCTATGTAGGAAAACTTGTGGTACAAGACTCAGTGGTAGCTTGTTTGTCCATCCTAGAGTAATGAGTTGTGAAGTTATATTAAGTAAATGATCTGGTAAAAGTGTTGGTTACATGATATTTTTGAGTTCGCATTCAGACATTGATTGGTCAGCAGATGAAAGCCGAGAATCAAAGGTATTTAGAACTGATACAGTTAGTGATGATACTAGTGTGCTATGAGATAGAATCATTATAGATTCCTTATCAAGATTATCTTATTCGAAAAAAGGAAGATGATAACTAGGTGGTGATTGAACAATTGACAAAGGAAGATCTGTATAATCATTTCTGTGTGTACAGAGTTTTATTGACAGGCAAATTGAGTGTATGTACTACTATGAAAGAAATTGAGATCGTAATGATACGTTTTGACACAGTGTGCTAAAGTTTAAAGGTGACTTGGAAGGGATATTCAAGCTTTCAATCGACTTGTGAATTTGTGGAATTGGTGAAAGTGCTTCATAAGAATGAAAGCAACATTTTCTGGTAAGATTTTCGGAGACGAAAATCTCTAAAGGGGGAGAGTTGTAACATCTCAATTTTTGGGCCTAGTCAAAATAGTGGTTTCGGGACCAAAAATATGACATAAGAAAATTTATTTTTATTGTATTTTTATGGTCCACAATTTTATGGAATGAATTCGCAAAATTTTCATTTAAAAATTTTGACGTTTGGGCACTTAATTTGGTCAAAAGGACTAAATTATAAAAAAGTGCAAAATGTGAGTTCTAGATGTTAAAGGTGTCAAATTGCTATGGACTTTAAATTAGAGGTCTTTATATAGTAATTGGGCCATTGGGCATTTGTTGGACAAAAATGGGCATAAGATAGGTGAAATGAACAATTTTTAAGTTAGGGGCATTTAGGTAATCTAGTAAATAAATGATTTAAAAGCCCAAAATAGCCAAATTGGCCTCCATCTTCTTGCTCCACTCGAAACCTCCATGGAAGCCATGGCTACGGTTTTGTTCAAACTTCCAAGCTCAATAATCAAAGAAATTGAGGATCAGACCTAGAACGGGGGAAGAACGAGGAATCGATGGTTAGGTCCCTTTTTGATAACCTTGGTGTCGAGGTAAGTTGATGTGTAAATAATACTACCTTATGTTATGTATTTTATATTTCAATATTGCATGAATTGTACATTTGTTTCTGTGAAATTTATCAATGATGATTATGAAAAAGTTACGATGAACGAGAAATCCTGAATGAATCTTAGAGATGAATAGGGTACAAATATCAAAACAATAAGGTTATTAAGATTCTGTATAAGACCATATCCAGGATATGGCCTCGGTATGTGACTTCGTATAAGACCATGTCGAGGACATGGCATCGATATGACATTTCATGTAAGACCATATCGGGGATATGGCATTGAAACGATACTATATGTATGAGATTTCCAAGTAACGCTTGGTATTCTGAATGATCCAACGGGTACGTTCAAAACGAGAAGGTATATGACCGCATTACGAGTGGTACAGGTATGTACATATAACTCATGTGTAATGAATTCGGTTTCTGATGCATTATTGGTAAGGATACGAATGAGTAAGATATATATTTATACCATGATGGTTGGAATAATTGGTAAAAGTGTTATTGACTTAGTTATCATTATTTTATACTAAAATAGTTTTGGACAGCAGTAGCAGTCTGATTTTGAAAATGCACCAAAAATAATAGAAAGTGAGTTAGATGTTGAATAAAATATGGAATTAAAGATTATTGAGCCAGATTTTACATAGAAGAAAAGGTATAAGAAAAAGAATATTAGATTATGAGATATTTAAATTTTCGTGACACAATCAGAATGTTTTCAGCATCCCATGTTCTAATTTGGGAAAATCATCAAAAATTGTAAATAAATTATTATGGGTTATAATTTATATGATTAGATTCTTTAATGAGTATATTTTCAAAATAAATAAACGACAACAACATTAGAATCCTGTATGAGAACATAATTAACTTTTAGCAAAGAGGGGTCAGAACTATAGAACAACAAAAAAGAGGTAAAATTGAAGAATAAACTGTACTAATTGACTAAACCAAAAATTCTGAAAATTTTATGGTAGTAAGATATGTGAGTCTAGTTTTAGGGAGAATTAACGGATCTTAAATTGGAGCTCCATATCTCTAGATAAAAATAATTTAGTGTCTACGACTTGAGTAGATAACTTGAATGGAATTTGATCAAATAGTGGATTAATATGCAATTAAAATTGTGATATCTTGAGAGCATGTTGTAAGAATTTGTTAAAAGCATGTTAATAAAATTTCTTATTATTTTCATATGAACTTACTAAGCTTTATAGCTTACTCCCCTCCCTTTCCCATCTCTTATAGATTAATTTTTGCTAGCTCTGGTTGGAGATTGCCAGAGATGTCATCACACTATCAAGTTATCACGTTGGGTAAAAACGGATACAACCCTCTTAAGTTTATGGCATGTATAGGGACTAAGTAACTCTATGAATATGTCTTATAAGTTAGCCAAATGTATTGGCTTGTAATAGTTAATAGTTTGATGTTGTGGGTAGCCATGCAAATTTGTTTATATGGCTTAAATGGTCGTAAATCAAATTTTATATACATGTATGTGCCAATGCTTTGAAGACGTGGATTTTGTTATAAGACATGAATGCTTGAAGATTTAAATTAGATTTGTTTGCATGTTGATAATCATGATATAAATGGATAAATTGGAGGTAAACCAATTATATATATTATGTGTGTTTTGGTAAGTTTGGACTTGAATAAGAGAAATGTCATGCGCATGCATGTGTTGTTGTGAGGATGCCATGCTTGAGCCTTGATTGTGGATGTATAATAGCTTAATTATGTTAATTGCTATAGATATGTATAAGTGTATGTGTACAATTATGGCTGGCAAATAGCTTGGAAAATAGCCTTGTATTTGTCCACACGGGTGGACACACGGGCGTGTGTCTAAGATGTGTGTGACACACGGCCTGCCCCCATGGGTGTGTAGTCCGGTCGTGTGTCCCCTGCATCTTATACTTTAACTTAAAATTGGTCACACTGGCTGAGACACAGGCATGGGTCTCGGCTGTGTGAGGGACATGGCCTTGGGACATGGGTGTGTGCTTTGGTCGTGTGCCCCTAATTTGGTGATGACGTCATAAACAGTGAGTTACACAGACTGAGGACATAGGCGTGTCCACACGGCCTACCCGTACGAGTGTGTGACTCTATTTCATGATGGAATTTTCTAAGTTTTCCCATAAGTTTTTAAAGTTTTTGGTTTAGTCCCGAATCATCTTTGATGCGTGTAGAGGGCCTCGTAAGCCCGTTTAAAGGACGTTATACATATGTATGAATTGTTTTTGATTTTGACAAAATTTTATGGTTGATTTTATGTGATTATGTATGTTTAAGTCTGGTGATGCCTCATATCCTGGCCCAGCCTCGAACACGGGTAATGGGTGTTACATTTCAGACATGGTCATACACTGGCTCTCACAACATCGCCGATGCCATGTCCCAATCATGGTCTTACACTAGCACACATATCACCCAAATGTCATGGCATGGATATCCAATCTATTCCTGGGTTCAACCGGGAATTTACGGCATTAATTTCATCATACCTTATTCATAATCATATTCAAACATATTATGCAAAATAAATCAATTAACACATAATAACGATAAAGTTACCTTACTTAGTACAACTTACCTCGGTATACAAAAAGTGGGCGACCAGTTGGATTTAGTCTACTTGCTTGGCCTTTCCCCGGTCTAGGTCCAGATTTCGTATTTCTTGATCTAAATGATAAAAATTCACTAATTTAATTATCATATTAATCAATGCATTTCATAATTCTTATTTAGGCAAAATAACCGTTTTGCCCCTAGACTTTCACAAATTACTATTTTAACCCTAAGCTCGTTAATCGATTTTTATCAAATTTTCTTACTATCCAAGCCTAGCCGAATTCTTTTTATACTAGAAGTAGCCCACAATTCCCATTATTTCAAACATTTACCCCTTAATTTATAACAATTGTAAAATGGTCCTTAGTTAGGGTTTTCATGAAAACTACTTCACAAAAGTTGTTTGTTTAACAACCATGATTGTAACTCCCCTTACCCGTGTTCTACGCTGGAATAGGGTACGAGACATTACCGGAACATAACACATGTAATCGTACGAAACCATGGCGTAGATTTTTTTATATATATATCCAAGTTAAAACAATTCAAATTTCATACTTAGTCATGCATCCTCATACCTTATAGCTTGAACGATATTAATTAATATCAATGGTCATATACAAAATGAGCTATCAAATATTGAAGGCTAACAGTGTAGGCCAAATTAATTATGACATAAAACAAAATAACTAAGTCCTCTATACATGCCATAATCCAAAATATTGTTTTCAAAAAACCAAAAGAGTGTTGACAGTGTGAATGGATCTCCAACGACCTCTGAACCCCGAGCTAAATAATAAACAATTTGTTAACATGATTCTCAAGGTAAAACAATCATAATTGTACAATTACTCATTTTCAGGTTAAGTTGTGTTCTTGAGTCACAGTCACTAAACTATTTATAGTTGGATCTACAGAACTCCAAATTAAGATCCGTTAATTTTCCCAGAAACTAGACTCACATATATTCTAACTAAAAAATTTTCAGAATTTTTTGTTTAGCCAATTAGTACAGTTTATTCATTAAATTTACCCCTATTTCACTGTCCAATAGTTCCGACCTCTCTTCACTAAAAATTATTTATCTCATAGTACGAGAATCCAAATTAAGAACCGCTAATTTTCCCAGAAACTAGACTCATATATATTGTTATAATAAAATTTTAAAAAATTTTTGTTTATCCAATTAGTACAATTTATTCATTAAATATACCCTGTTTCACTGTCTGACAGTTCCGATCTTTCTTCAGTAAAAAATATTTATCTCATGGTACAGATCTCGGATGCTGTCCCCGTTAATTCCTCTTGAAAATAGACTCATTAAGAATTTTAAGCTTGAAAATTATAACCCATAATTATTTTTTACAATTTTTAATTATTTTGCCAAATCAGAATAGGGGATTCCAAAATCATTCTGACTCTGTCTCACAAAAATCCAATTATCACAGAATATGAAATTCTTTTGCCTTCACCATTTCTTTTATGAGAAAATAAACTCATTAAGATTTAATTTCATATCTTTTTTAACCACTAATTCAATTTCTATCATTTTTGGTGATTTTCCAAAGTCACACAACTGCTGTTGTCCAAAACTATTTTTTTACAAAATTTCATTTTTACATAATTTCACTTACTCCATTCTATCTTACCAAAAGATTCACTCAACTATCGAGCACATTGCTCACAACTTTTCAATTCGATATACCTGCACTTATTCATCACATAGTCATGTACATATGTATTTTCACTTAGTAAATTTCCCGTTGAACACATCGGAATAATAACAGATACTCGGTGGTCTGTGCATATACCACCCTTATAACCAAAGCTCTCTGGTATGCATAGTAGCCTGCACTTAGTACTACACATGCGACCTATCAATCTAGTACACGTAGTAGCCTGCACTTATTACTACACACGTGACTTATCCGTCTGATACACGTAGTAGCCTACACTTAGTACTACATACGTGATCGAAGTTAATGGGTACGCATAGTAGCTTGAACTTAGTACTACACATGCGACCTATAAATCCGGTACATGTAGTAGCCTACACTTAGTACTACACATGTGACCTAACCATCTGATACATGTAGTAGCCTGCACTTAGTACTATACACGTGATCGAAACTATCGGGTACACATAGTAGCCTGCACTTAGTGCTACACACAGGACCTAAAATTGTCTTAAACACATAGTAGCCTGCACATAGTACTAGACATGTGTTCTCACAACAGATCATCCGTATCTCTTCTATTTCGAAGGTTCAATCGAGAAATTCTTCACTTTTCAACATTGTACTAACTCGTTCTTAGTCAATCCCAATTCGTAGTTTACATCAATTGATCATTCTATAGGCAGCCACATCTCATATAGTAACAAAAGATAATAATATAAAAAGAATCGAAATATTATTTACATACAAACTTACCTCGGTGCAAAATATAGAAATTTTGCAATTTAGTTCACAACCTTTTCTTTTCCTCGATCAAGGTCGATTCCACGTCTTTCTTGGTCTATAATAACACATTTGAGTTATTAAAATGCTCACATTATTCAAATTAACCCAAAAACATCCTATGGAAAAATTTATAATTTTGCCCCTAAAGTTTCACAAAATTACGATTTTGCCCCTAAGTTCGGGAAATAATTTTTATTAAATTTCCTTGTATTTTAGGCTTAGCCGAACCATTTTCATAACTATAGCAGTCCACAAATTGCATTAAATCACACACTTACACATATTTTACAGTTTTTTACAAACTAGTCCTTTTATGCAATTTCAACAAAAATCACTTAGTAAAAGTTGTTTATCACACTCTAAACATTCATATTCTTCCATAAAACATCAAAATACATGCATGTCATCCGTGGGTAAAATTTTAAATATAAACCCTAGCTCAAAATATTGGTAGAAATAGGTAAACCGAGCTACGAGGATCTCAAAAATGTAAAGAACATTAAAAACGGAGCTAAAACGGACTTACAATCGAGCTTGGAAGTTTGAAAAACCCTAGCTATGTCTTCCTCACATGAAATTCAATCAAGGGGTTGAAGATGGACAAAAATTGGCTTTTAATTTTGTTTTTAACTGATTTTAATAAGTAAATGACCAAAATGCCCGTAATTAAAAACTTTGGAAACATGCCTAACCATGTCTATTTTTGTCCACCAACTTAACCAATGGTCTATTTTCCATATAAGGACCTCCAATTTAAAATTTCATAACAATTGGACACCTCTAACATGTAGAACTCAACTTTTGCACTTTTCACAATTTTGTCCTTTTGACTAAATTGAGTGCCCAAACGTCAAAATTTTCGAACGAAAGTTTTACAAAATAATTCCATAAAAATGAAGACCATAAAAATAAAATAAAATCACATTTTTCTATGTTGGATTTGTGGTCTCGAAACCACTATTCTGATTAGACCCAAAATTGGGCTGTTACAATGATTCATTTTCTTCCATAAAAATTCAGCAAACAACATGAACACTCTCATGGAAAAACCCTACACATTCAACCATTTTGCAAAATAGTCCCTCCATTAGCTAAATTAAGCTACAAGAGTCCCAAAAGTACAAAAATCAACAAAAATAACCATAAAAATAACTTACATGTAAGGGTTTATTGTGCTGAAAATTTTCAAGCTCCCATGGGGGTTTTTCACTTCAACTTTCAGTGGAAAAGATGGAGAAGAAAGATGATCGCTTTTGATTTTTATTTTTTTATTCAATTAGCTAATGTCATCAAATACCAACCCTACTAAATTTTTTACTTTTTGACTCCTCTTGTCTCTATGGCCGGCCACCCTATTGAAATCGGTCTATTTACCCTTTAAAGACCCCTAATTATGATTCTTTAGCTATTTAACACCATTTGTTAGAAAAAAAACTTTTTCCCTTTATACGATTTAGTCCCTTTTCGCAATTGAGCATGCAATCGCTAAAATTATTTCACCAAAATTTTCATGCACTCATATAATCATGCTACAACACATAAAATAATATTAAAAATAATTTCTCTGACCTCAGGTTAGTGGTTTCAAAACCACTATTTTGATTAGGCCCAAAATTAGGTTATTACAATTCTTCCCCCTTAAGGATTTTCATCCCCGAAAATCTTACCGGTGAAAAGGTTAGGGTATTGATCTCTCATAGTCTCCTCGGGTTCCCATGTGGCCTCTTCAACCCCATGTCGATGCCACAATACTTTCACAATTGCTATACTTTTATTTCTCAATTACTTGACCTCTCGGGGCTAAGATCTTAACCGGTTTTTCACCATAAGTCATGTCTGATCGAATTTCAACCTCTGTTGGCGAAAGAACGTGTGAAGGGTCAGAACGATAACGGCGCAGCATCGACACCTGGAAAACATCATGGATCTTCTCTATCTCAGATGGTAAGGCTAGTCGATAAGCTACCAGTCTAATTCTCTCTGTCACCTCATAAGATCCAATAAAACGTGGACTTAATTTTCCTTTCTTACCAAATCTGAAGACTTTTTTCCACAGGGATACTTTTAAAAACACCTTATCACTGACTTGAAACTCAATTTCCTTTCGTTTCAAATCCACATAGGATTTCTGTCTATCCGAAGTGGCCTTCAAACAATCACAAATTACCTTAACTTTCTCTTCGGTCTCTTTGACTAAATCGACCTCACGAATCTGATTTTCCCTGAGTTTAGTTCAAAACAAGGGCGTTTGGCACTTATGCCCATATAAAGCTGAATAAGGCTCCATTTTCAAACTCGACTGATAGCTATTGTTGTAGGCAAACTCTACCAGTGGTAAATACTTTTCCCAACTACCTTGGAATTCAAGGACACAACACTGCAACATGTCTTCAAGAATCTAAATTAGTCTCTCTGACTGGTCGTCGGTGTGTGGATGGAAAGTCGTGCTAAAATTCAACTTTGTCCCCAAAGCTTGTTGTAACTTTTTCCAAAACCGTGAAGTAAACCTTGGATCCCTATCCGAAATAATAGACAAGGGCACTCCGTGAAGTCTTAAAATTTCGAAAACATACAACTCAGCTAGTTTATCAAGTGAGTAGTCGGTACGTACTGGGATAAAATGAGTCGACTTCGTTAATCGATCTACTACAACCCAAACCGTATCTTTCTTTCTCAGTGACAATGACAATCCTGCACAAAATCCATGGTAATTTGATACCATTTCCACTCGAGAACCATCACAGGCTGAAGTAAACCCGAAGGTACTTAGTGCTCGACTTTCACTTGCTGACAGATTCAACATTTCAACACAAACTCTGAGATGTCTCTTTTCATACCCGGCCACCAATACAGTCTCTTCAAGTCATTATACATCTTAGTACTACCTGGATGGATTGAAATACAACTATTATGTGCCTCGAAAAGAATTTTCCCAATAAGCTCATCATTTCTAAGTACACAGACCCTATCTCGGGATATCAAACAACCGTCGGTACCAATTCAAAAACCAGATTTGTCAACTGTCTTACACTGAGTCATCTTGGCTTGCAAATATTTATTGCCCTTCTAAGCCTCACAAATCTCTCGGAGAAGCATAGGTCTAGCTTTCAACTCCACTAGAATCGAACCATCCTCGATTACAGACAACTGAGTATTCATACCTCTCAAGGCAAACAATGACTGTAACATCCCGAAATAGGGCTTAGTCAGAATAGTTGTTTCGAGACTACAAATTCGACATCAAATATTTATTTTATGATTATTATGAGGTTTAGAGTATGAGAATATGCTTGTGTTAAAATTTCATGAAGAAATTCTTTGAGTAAGGTGTCTAATTAGAAATTAGGGACTAAATTGAATAAATTGCAAAACTTGGATTCTAGAAGAAATTTGAATGAAATTGCTTCAGATTATAAATTAGAAGGTCTTGGAGAGAAATTTTCCCAATTTATAAGTTTTTGGACAAAAATGAGCTTGCATGGATGAAATTTTAAAGAAAGGACTTAAGGGCATTTTGGTCATTTGGCATTTTAATGAAATAAAATGGGAAAAATGAACCAAAATCAGCTCATTCTTCTTCTCCATGCTGCCAAAATTTCAAAGGTCTCCATAGCTAGGGTTTCCAAGCTTTCCAAGCTCAATAGTAAGTGCTCCTGAGCCCCGTTTTAATGTTCTTTGTATTTTTGAAATCCCGGTAGCTTACTCTCTCCATTTCTACACATATTTCATGCTAGGGTTCATGTTTAAAAATTTACCCATGCATGAGTTACTTGTATTTTGATGGATTGTGGAGGAATATTAAAGTTGGATGTGTGTTAAACATCTTTTCCTAGGTGATTTTCATGAAAAGCCATTAAAGGGACCTTTTTGCAAAAGTTGTAAAATGTATGGTAGAAATGTGAAAATAATGGAAAATGTGAGCTACCATAAGAGGGAAAAGTGTTCAGCTAGGCTTTGGTAAGGTAGAAATTGCATGTGTTTCATTATAGGAGCCTAGGGACTAAATCGTTAAAATGTGAAAGGTTAGAGACAAAACGGTTATTTAGACCGAGGTGGAATTTAGACTTGAAAAGTATAATGTAGAGTGTTAATGATTTAATTTTGTTGTAATAGACCCGAGGAACAAATTCCGGAGGTCGATCGAGGAAAACGAAAGGTTTCGGAATAACCGAAGCACAACATGGAAACGAATATCAAGTAAGTTCGGATAACTTAAAGTAAACTCCTAATATTCCTAATTAAATGATTTTTGAATGAATGATGTTTGCATTTATTGATGACATAAAAATTTCATGAAATGCATCTTTGATAATGATATGTTGAAAAATGTCTTGGTTGAGGTTTAAAAAAGAAATTCAATGGATAAACCATGATTTACAAGCGAATTGAGATCCTGCATGTGTTGCAGAAAGGATTTAGCTCGGACTGGTAATCTGTTGATCTCAATTATAAAAAGGATCCAACCCGGACGGGTGTATCTTTGGATGATCGAGCCTTTCGAAGAATACATGTGCATTATGGATTTAGCCTGGACGGGTAATCCAATTAGGGTCTCAACTTAGCCTAGACTGGTAATTCAGATTCGAGCTCAATAAAGGTGTTTGTTGTTATAAGGGGATTTAGCCTAGACTGGCAATCCCGATATCACCTTATGAGTTTTGTAAATGGGGGATTTTAGCCTAGATTGGTAATCACCCCATAAAATGTGAGGTTCACGGGAGTTCATACTTGAAATGATTATCCTTATGAACTAACGGTTAATGGATTTTCCATCGAGATTTCCTAGAAACTTAATGGAATTAACATGAGAAGGATGTATATCAATGAAACGATGGATGATGAGTTCATCTAGGATAAATTACATGGTGCTTTGTTATGCAACTAACTTATTGATTGAGTGCATGTGATAGGGAACCATTTCATACTTGCTGGTTTCAATATCTATTATGGATGTATGCTAATTACTTGGTAATTTTACTTTCTGGTTATTCGAGCTTACTAAGCGTGTAAATGCTTACCCCTCTCTTTTCCCTGTCTTATAGAGCTCGAGGACTCGTAAGGAATGAAAGATGGTTGGAGAGTCAACACACTATCAACTAGTCCAGCTTTGGTATAAAGACATTTCTATTTTGTTCAATGGCATGTATAGGGCTTTTGAGTATTTTGTTATATGTGTCATTTGAATTGACAAATGAAGGCATGTAAAGATGTACCTATATTTTGTATATGGCCATGGGAATTGGCTTATTTTGAAGTAAGCTATGACCCACAAACCTATGCATGTTTATATTCATATGTGATGGTTTGTTTATAATTGGCAATGAGTCTTAAGAACGAGCCAATCTTGAATGTGTTAAAGAGACATGGAATTCCTTTAATTACACTTTGCATTTGACAATCATTAAGTATAAGTGATGAAAAGGGTGACCAAAGGCTTGGAAATAGCCTATTAAGGTCCACACGGTTAGACACACGGGCGTGAGTCTAGGCTGTATATGACACACGGCTCACCCCCATAGGTGTGTGTTATGGTCGTGCGTCCCCTTCACCTAAAATTTTAAGTCAGTGTTGTACACGGGCAAGCCACACGGGCATGTGTCTTGGCCGTGTGTTCCGAGCCTAGAATAGGGTACGAGGCATTACCAAACTTAATATGATCAATCATGTAAAAAAAATCAGCCATAAAATTTTTTTCTAAATTAAAAACTTTCATACATATGTTTAACGTCCCTTATATGGGTCTACGGGGCCCAAAACATACATTCAGGGCGGTTCGGGACCAAACCGTAAACATAAGAAACTTTTGCAACACTTAGAAAATTTTCACACTTTGGAGAGTCACACGCTTGTGTTTTCAACCCGTGTAACTCTCTGTTTATAACTTCATCACCCTTGTTAGTCGTACACTTCATATAAATAACAAAAAAACGTGTATGGGCTTAATTCTCATTCAATTTCTCATATATATACACAATTTCATGTTATGTAATCATACAACATATATCAGTCATATCTCTGTAGTCTAAATATATTTTCATAACAACTTATCTTGATTTCAGACTATTTCCTATTTAAGCTTAAATAACCAAAGTATTTGAAATATCATCTTTATGCAAATAGTACACATGAGGTATATAATTCTATAATTATGAATAAACACATTTATCAAACATTTTCCATATTCATATATCAATGTCTCATGTCTCCATATATCAATAACCGTCATTTTCATGAATTCCGAGTTCAATTTCATAATTATTTGTCTCGTGTTCAATTTATTCCATATCGAACTTTTATTCATTAAAACATTTGAATTATCAATACATATGGACAGTACATTCAAGATGAACAATTATATAATCACAAATGAATTCATTTATCAACCAAGTTCTATACTCGTATCTTATCAACTCGTACTTCCTTGTATCACATAATTCCATGTAACACTTACCAAGCTTTGTCAAATTAGTGAACCTCTTACGGAATTGAGTACTTCGTTTTCTCGATGCCATAGTTCAACTATGGTCTTACACATCTTCACATAATGATGCCATAGCCCAGCTATGGTCTTACACATATTCATATATCGATGCCATAGCCCAGCTATGGTCTTACATGAATCACATATCTCACTGATGCCATATCCCAGATATGGTCTTATACAGTAGCATATATCACACCGATGCCATATCCCAGATATGGTCTTATACGGAAATCACTTGTCACTTGTCACTTGTAGCCGAAGCTACCACTATTCACTGATCAGGTAGCCGGAGCTACCATTTTTCACTAATCAGGTAGCTGGACCTACCACTTTTCACTGATCAGGTAGCTGGAACTACCACTTTTCACTGA
This sequence comes from Gossypium hirsutum, assembly GCF_007990345.1. Taxonomy (NCBI): domain Eukaryota; kingdom Viridiplantae; phylum Streptophyta; class Magnoliopsida; order Malvales; family Malvaceae; genus Gossypium; species Gossypium hirsutum. The sequence goes on along the minus strand of NC_053431.1, from coordinate 25,491,909 downwards.
TCAGGTAGCGGAAGCTACCACTTTTCACTGATCAGGTAGCTGAAGCTACCACTTTTCACTTGTCATTTATCATTGATCAAATAAGTGTAGCCGAAGCTATCACTTATCACTTTCACTTTTCCTTGATCAGATAAGTGTAGCCGAAGCTATCACTTATCACTTGTTGCCATGGTCCAACCATGGTCTTTTCCTTCAATTCATCTTGTCACTGAAATGAAATGCTCAATTTGATCATTTATTCAATTTTCATGCTTTTACATTATTCACGATTTTATCATCAACACATATGAAATAACACATCATGAAATTCATAAAATTAACAAATAATCACTAAAATTTAGCCATATAAACTCACAAGTTCAACTTTTGTATTATAACAATAATCATAATTTCATAATAAATATACCAAGTCAAACATTATATCATTTCTAATCCAACACTTATCGATTATAATAGGGCATGTGATCAATTTATACATGAGTCATTCATATATTTTTGTATATTTTCCTCCTCCTCCTCTCCATCCACATCCTTAGTATAAACAACACACTTGTAGGTAACATTATCCATAATTTTCACTATTTACTTATGTGAATATTCAAGCTGTCCATCTGTGTCATAGTCACTAAATTATTTTTATCTTTAGCCACAGAACTCCAAATTAAGATCCATAAATTTTCCCAGAAACAAGACTCATATGTATTCTTACCATAAAAATTTCATAATATTTGGTTGGGCCAATTAATACAGTTTATTCATTGAAATCTCCCCTGTTCTGCTGTCTGACAGTTCCGACCCTTCTTCACTAAAAATTAATTATCTTCTTGTAAAAGATTCGAATGATGTCCTAGTTTGTTTATATTGAAAATAGACTCATTCAGGATTCTAAACATATAAATTTGAGCCTCTAATTATTTTTATCCAAGTTTTGATGATTTTCCAAATTCAGAACAGGGGAACCCGAAATTATTATGACCTTGTCTAACAAAAGTTATTGTATCTCATGATTTACAATTTCATTGCTTACACAATTTATTTTATAAGAAACTAGACTCAATAAGCTTTAATTTCATATTTTTTTCATCCTCTAATTCGATTTCTACAATTTTTTGTGATTTTTCAAAGTTAAACTACTACTGCTGCTCAAAACAGTTTTAGTGCAAAATGTTGATTTCCATTTTACCCCAAGTTTCACAATTCATACAATTCAGTCCTTGCTCAATTAACCCCTAAATTAAGATAATTTTCTCAATTAATACTTTTTATAGACATTATAAGTTATTTCATAACTATTGAGATTCAGAATTTCCACATAAAACTCTAACTTCAAACTCTTTTACAATTAGGTCCCAAACATTCACTTTCTATTCAATTCTTTCAATAAAATCAGAATATAAACAATTTAAAGCTCTAATTCCATGCCAAATCATCATATACTTCCAGCACTCATCCATAACAACTTCAAAAATTAGACATGGAATCACAAACTAATGAAATAGTAAGTTGGACCCAATTGTAAAAGTCCAAAAACATAAAAATGTCAAGGAGAAAGCAAGAATTAAACTTACATGAAGCTAGAGTATGAAAACCATCTTGAACCCTCCTCCATGGCTGTTTTTCAGCTGATGAAAATGAAGAGAAATGAAGAGAATTCTAGATTTTTCAATTTTGTCAGTTTTGCCCTTATTTCACCCATTTCCTGATTTTTCTCAGCTATTGCCGCCCAAAATATCTTCTTTGGGCTTATTTGCACTTTAGGTCCTTCCTCATTTGACAATTGAGCTATTTAATCCTTTTAGCAACTTTTACACCCTTTTCAATTTAGTCCTTTTTATTTAATTAACCTCCCAAACGTCAAAATTTTCTGACTAAATTTTATTACTACCTCACCAACACTCCATAAATATTTCTAAAAATATTTATGGCTCGATTTATGACGTCGAGGTCTCGATACCTCATTCTTGACCCAATTTACCTAATTAATTCTTTTAAATCACCAAATTCACTAATTCAAAAATGCTTTTATATTCACATTTGACTCATAGGTATTAATTTATTAAATTTTCAACTCACCCGTCGGATTTAGTGATCTCAAATCTCTATTCCCGATACCACTGAAAATTAGGCTATTGCACCGTGTGTCCCTAATTGTATGATAAGGTTAAAGTCAGTGTTGCACATTGGTAGAGGGCACGGGGGCGTCCCAAGCCACACGGGTGTGTGTGACCACACGGCCCCACCACACCGGCGTGTGACACTTCAAAGTAAGGAAAATTTTCTAAAAGGCCCAAAGTTTACTGAATGTTCCCGGTTTTGTCCAAAACTGCCCCTAGGTATGTTTTATGCCTCGAAGGCCTATATAAGGGAAGAGATGTACATGTTTGAAAAGTTTTAAATACTGGGAAAAATTCAGTGACCCGATTTAGTATGTTTGTAAGTATGAAACCCCGATAACGCCTCGAACCCTATCCCAGCGTCGGATATTGGTGAGGGGTGTTACAATGACTTCCTACTTAATGCATTAGCGACCACGTTCGCCTTTCCCGGGTGATAGTCAATTTAACTCGTAATCTTTAATCAAGTCTAGCATTCGTTGCTGTAGATTCAAGTCCTTTTGAGTCATCAAATATTTTAAGCTTTTATGGTCAGTGAATACCCGTCATTTCTCACAATACAAGTGATGTCTCCAAATCTTCAGTGCAAACATTATGGCTGCTAACTCTAACTCGTGAGTCAGATAATTTTTCTCATGTGACTTCAGTTGTCTCGAGGCATATGCTATCACTTTGCCTTCTTGCATGTGAACGCATCCTAATCCATTCAAGGATGCATCACCATACACTATGAATTCTTTTCCCAGTTCTGGTTGCACTACAAATTGGGGCTTCAGTCAACAACACCTTAAGTTTCTCAAAAATCGATTGGCATTTTTCTGTCCACTCGAACTTGACATCCTTCTGTAGCAACCTCATCATCGGAGTAGCAATCATGGGGAATCTTTTAAATAATCTTCTATAGTAACCCGCTAAGCCTAGAAAGCTTCTAATCTCCGATACATTCCTTGGCGGTTTCCACTCAACAATAGTCGAGATCTTACTTGAGTCAAATCTAATCCCATCACCCGACACGATATGTCCCAAGAATCCAACCTCTCGGAGCCAAAACTCACTTTTACTAAACTTGGCATATAGCTGCTTATCTCGTAATTCTTCAAAACAGTTCTTAAATGCTCTGTGTACTCACTCTCGTCACGAGAATAAATTAATATATCATCGATAAAAACAACCACGAACTTATCCAAGTACGGTTGGAAAATATGATTCATCAAGTCCATAAACACAATGGGAGCATTTGTTAAGCCAAAGGGTATGACAAGGAGCTCATAGTGCCCGTATCTCGTCCAACGCAGTTTTTGGTACATCTTGCTCCTTAACTCTTAGTTGGTAATAGCCGAATCTCATGTCTATCTTAGAAAACACCGTGGCTCCCTTTAATTGATCAAACAAATCGTCTATCCTTGGCAAGGGATACTTGTTCTTCATCGTCACCTTGTTGAGCTGTCTATAGTCTATACATAATCTTATCAACCCATCTTTCTTTTTCACAAAAAGTACCAAAGAACCAACAGGGAATAGCTCGGTCTCACAAAACCCTTGTCTATTAATTCTTGTAACTATACTTTTAACTCATTTAACTCTGTTGGAGCCATCCTATATGGAGCAATTGAGATAGGTGCCGTACCAGGGCTAACTCGATACCAAACTCAACTTCCCTAGTTGGAGGTAATCTGGGAAATTCTTCCGGAAACACATCCAGGTACTCACATACCACTGGCACTGACTCAATCTTTACTCTCGACTCTTGGGTATTCAACAAAAATGCAAGATAGGACTCATACCCTTTTCTCATGTATTTCTCAACAATCATAGAAGAAATAAGTACTGGTAAACTGTCTGATTCACCTGATTCAACCCGAATAATATCCCCATTTTCACATCTCAATTTAGTAAATTTACTACCACAGTTTACTAACACGTTATGAATAGTCAGCCAATCCATGCCAAGAATTAGATCAAATTCATCAAACGGTAGTAGCATGAGGTTAGCTGGAAAACAGTGGCCTCTAATCATTAAAGGATAGTTTCTACACAGTTTGTCGACTATTAGATGTTTGCCTAACAGGTTGGACACTTTTATCACAAATTCAGTAGACTCCACTAGCATATTCGTACTAGGTACCAATTTCATGCAAATATAAGAGTAGGTAGACCCCGGGTCGATCAAAGCAACTACAAATATATCATAGATAGAAAAGGTACTCGTAATCAAGTCGGGAGATGCAACATCTTTGCGGGCACGAATGGCGTATGTCCTTGAGGGCGCTCTGCCCTCGGACCTCACAGTAGAATCTCTAGGTGAACCTCTACTCCTTGTCCCATTCCTAGGGTTCTTCTGTGGTCTACCCCACAAGGGAGCATTACTCACTCTCACATATTCCTTTTTGTCTTTCTCATCCATCTCAGGACAGTTTCAAATAAAGTGGTCTAGTGAACCACACTTGAAGTAGCCTCCATCATTACCTTGACACTCACTGAAGTGTCGTCTACCATACTGCGAACACTCCGGTCTATTCAATCAAGCACTACCAACGCTCGCAATGGAAGTGGTCTGAGCTTTAGATGCCGCATACTACTTATTCTTGTTTCAACTAGAGAGTCCTGTTGACGCATTTGTTCGAGTAGGAAACTCCCTCGATTTCTTGGATGAGGTCTGAAATGATCTTTCATATTGTCTTTTCTTGGAGTCACGTGACTCAATATCAGCTCTCCTCTTCTCTTTGGCCAATTCTTCGGCCTTACACACTCTCTCAACAAGTACTATAAATTCTCTTAACTCCAAAATAACAACCAACAATCAGATGTCTTCATTCAAACCATCCTCAAACCTCTTACACATAGTGGCTTCAGTAGATACGCACTCTCTAGCGTATTTGCTGAGTCTCACGAACTCACGCTCATAGCCTGTTACTGTCATTTGGCCTTGCTTCAATTCTAGTAATTCTTTCCTCTTCTGGTCTATAAACCTCTGACTAATATACTTCTTTCGAAATTCTTCTTGGAAAAACTCCCATGTAATCCTTTCCCTTGGTACAACCGACACAAGGGTGTTCCACCATTGGTAGGCCGAGTCTCATAGGAGTGACACAACACACTTCATGCACTCCTTAGGGTTGCAAGACAATTCATCGAATACCCTAATGGTATTTTCCAACCAGAACTCTGCTTTCTCTGGGTCATCATCAATTTTAACCCGAAATTCCTCAGCCTCGTGCTTACAAATTTTATCTACCAAAGGTTTTTCTCTCTTAACCACTTCTACTCCTTGGGGAGCAATATGAGCAGGCTAAGAAATTAGAGGAGGTGGGAGAGGCGGGGTGTTCGGATTTGCACGAAAGAACTCCGAGTACCAAGCATCCATCGTATGAAGGTAGGCTTCTTTAGCCCTTCCGCCCTGACTCAATGTCACTGGCCCACTTTCGACTGGCGCAGTCCCTTCAGCGGGAGCTAGCGCATTACTTTCCACATCATCACTATAACACCCCAAACCCGGCCCAGACGCTATGGCCGAATCTGGTGTGTCACATTAAAGTGTTTTAGCGAAAACTGTGTTTTCATTGAAAACTCTACTTAAAATAAAAGAAACTTTAATTAACATAAAAAACAAACTCCTTAATATCACTTGTTTGAAGCATATTTTTTTATGAAAACATGTCATTTAAAAATTAAGTTGCGGAAGCGTAGAAAAACATACTATAGTTTAAGAAACCATTTTCAACTTCTTATAATTACATCACATAAAAATAATAAACCAAATAAATCAAGTAATAATAACACAATGAAAATCTTATTACAATCTAGTCTGAAGCATACTTAAAAAGAAATAAAAACTTAAATGCTTAAAAAAAAACAAGTCCGAATTATCTTGCTAGCCGGCCACCCAGAGTTCCTCCAAACATCGAACCTTCTACTGAGCATCACCTGAAAATAAAATAAAAGAGGGGGTGAGTTTTCGTAAACTCAGTGTGTACAACCCTCAACAAAAATAAGCATAAAAAAAACATCATTCATAAATCATGCAATGCAATCCCATCCAAATTATCCATTTGCTACACACCAGCTCCGTCCTCTGTCACACCATGTGGGGATATAAATATCGACCCATCCAACCCACACACCATGGTAGCCCGGTTGCGAAACTGCCTTCATTTACATATTGGAATTTAAAAGCCGTTGGTTGATCCACGATTGTCAGGCAACCATGCGATCCTCATATACTTTCTCCGTTCCATAGTTCGCACCCATATGCAACCTAAGCAGAATATCAGATGTATGCATGTCATATCCATAAAATTTACATTCCACGCCTAGGGGTATTTTGGTCATTTTTGCCCTTAGGGACATTTTGGTAATTTTCTCTTAATTACGGTTTTCACTTACCTTAGCCCGTTCACGAGTCCAATTAGCTAAGATGAATGAACACTATGCACCAGGTAGGATTCTAGAGAAGAGGAGGTGGGTCATTAAGACCGCTTAAGTACCAAGCTCTCCCTAGATCCAATCCTAGACATGCTGTGACAGCCCAAAGTTGACCCTAGTCGGGAAGTGGTTTCGGGACCGCTAAACCGAGTCACCGAAATGTTTGAATGTGATACTTATTGTCTAGAATATGTAATTATGAATGTGTGAAAATTTCAAGCTTCAATTTGGTTGATTTCATGTGAATTTAGTCAATAGGACTTATGTGAGAAAGTTCAAAAATGTGATAGGTCAATGTGTGAGGACCTATTAGTGCATGTGGACAAAGGGGGGGACTTGCATGTCAAATTTCCCCCCTAATGAGTAGTGGCCGGCCATGACAAGGAATGATGGGCAAAACATGTCATGAAACATGTTTTGTTAATGGAAGAATAAAATAAGGAGTATGGGTAATAAAGAAATGGAAACAAAAGAAAAAAAAAATGTGTAGTTGCCCCCCCATTGCCGTGAGCTAAAGAGAAGAAAGGAGAAAAATTTGTGTTCATCCTTTCTCACCTTCATTTTAGCCTAAATTAGAAAGAAAAACAAAGAAAAAAAAATTTCTCATCCTTTGGTTCATCCTTGGCCAAAATTTTAAGGAGGAAAGAAGAAGAAAGGTGAAGAGATTCGGCCATGCATGTAGCTAGGCTAAGGTATGTTTGATGATGTTTCATGAGATGCATGCATGATTTAGTTGTTAGCTTGAGTTCTACCTAGCCCATGGTCTAAATCTTGCTATGTGATGGAAATGGCACTTGACCATGGATGCATCATTCTTGGTTGATGTTTGATGTTGTGGTGATGAGGTATGAGGATGAGTTAAGATTCGGCCTAGGTGGAGGTTGTGTTAATGCCATTGCATGCAAAATATGAAGCTTGTTAATGATGCATGTGATGATGGCTTGATGATTCTTGAACCTCCTTTTAGCATTTTTGTGTGAGCACATATGTGCATTGGTTGCTAAATGGAGAAGAATCGGCTAGCAAGATGTGTGCTAAGGCCGAATGTAACTTTGCATGTTAATGAGCAATGCATGTGTTAAATTGATGAAAAGGGGGAGGATGCTTTACTAGTGTGTATATGTGTGTATTAAGTGTTGAAATCGACCCCAAAAATAGACATGCATATTCGGCCAAGGGGAAAGAAATTAGCTAATATGTTGTGTTGATGCATGATTTTTGCATGTATGAGACTTTAATGTCTAATGTATAAATATGGGCTAAGTGCCTTGTGTTCATCTTTTTGATGCCTAAATGATGAAATCAATTTATTTGTTTGATTAAGCTCAAGAGCAAAGGGGAAATAAATCCGATAAGGGGAAGGAAAAGTGGTTGAATAGCTAGCGGAATCGTTCGACAACACCCGAGGTAAGTTCTTGAGTAAGAGAGCTTAAATTACAATGTGATTAAATCATGCTCTATGTGTGGCTATTGAGCCGAATGTGCAAGGACGATATGTGCCTTGTGTTTGAGTTTCGCAAATGAAAATGAAATGTGAATGTGCATGATTAATTGAATGCTGTCCGGGCTAAGTCCCGAAGGCTTTGTGCTAAGTGAATATATCCGGATTAAGATCCGAAGGCCTTTGTGCGAGATACTAAATCCGGGTTAAGTCCCGAAGGCATTCGTGCGAGTTATTAAATCCGGGTTAAGTCCCGAAGGCATTCGTGCGAGTTGTTAAATCCGGGTTATGTCCCGAAGGCATTGTGTGAGTTACTAAAACCGGGCTATGTCCCGAAGGCATTTGAACGAGGAGCTATATCCGGTTAAATCCCGAAGGTACGTGATTTGGTAATGAATGAGCTTGCTGTAAAATTCCAGCGAATACTCGAAAAACATCCCAATATGGGGATATGTTACGTAAGTGTTAAATTTAATCGAGCCCTTACAAATAAATGTTCGCTCAGTTGATAAACGAGCTACCGGCCTTCGGCCAAGTTAGTTTATTGTGTATGTACATAAGGGTTGTTAATGTTGTGAAGCAAGTTTGATATCGGTAAATTGCGTATTATGAAATATTCCGTTTAGCTAAATGTGTGCTATTCTTTGTGCATGCTGGAATTCCTTGCTCAAACTTACTAAGCATAAATTGCTTACTCGTTACATTGCTCCTCTGTTTTATAGATTTTTGGTTCTCCAGCTATCGGACTCGGGATCTTGAAGTCGAAGTCGCCCACACTATCCAAGGCTCTTTTGGGTACTATTTTGGTTGAATTTTGATATGGCATGTATAGGACTACCCATTGTTGTCTTTCGAGTACTTTATGAAATGTATAAGTGTACAGCCATGCGAAAATGGCTTGTAGAAGTGGAGTATGGCATTAGACCATTCGTATTTATGAATGTATAGATGGTTTCATGATGTAACTATAGTTGGAATGGAAGTGTTGAGCAAATGATCAGCCACTAGAATGGCTAAGTATGATCATATGTGGGCTTATGTATGACAAGGCCCTAGTTGGTCCATGAAACCCCAAATTAGGTAAGGTTACTTTGAAAACAGAAGCTGATAGCAGCAGTGGTGTGGATTGGAAAAATCACAAGAATTCGTAGGAGTGGAATTAAATAGTGAATAAATTATGTAATCGAACCTTGATGAATCTACTTTCATATGGAAGTAACGAAACAATCATAGGAACAGTACAGTAAGAGATATTCGGGTTCTTGTGGAACAGGGCCAGAACAGTTTCTGGATTCCCTGTTCCGCCTTTGGAAATTCACTATAAATTTACCAGAGATAATTAGGGGTCATACCATATATGTATGGATTCCTCTCTGAGTATAGTTTCCATAGAAACAAACGGCATCAGTATTGAAGCTCTGTGAAGAGAGATATCCCAGTCGTAATGGGAAAGGGTCAGTGTAGTCGACCCCTGTAACATGGGAGACTTTGACTAATAAACTGTACTAATTGACCCGACCAAAATTCTAGAAAAAAATACATAGGTGGGGACATGAGTCTAGTTTCAGGGAAAAATCACAAAACTGATTTTCGAGTTGTGAAACTCAAGATATGATTTTTGAAGCGACTAGTACTCAGACTGGGCAGTGTCTGGAAAAATTTTTCAAAGTTTGTTAACATCTCATGTCCGACTCCGGTGTCGGTCTCGGGTTCGGGGTGTTACATTTTATTGGTATCAGAGCTACGGTTTAGTCGATTCTAGGACTACCGTAATGTTTTGGGTCTAGCTATACATGCCATTTTATGTGATTACCTGATAGTGTGGTGATTTCTGACAATTGTAAATGTGTTTATTTATAGTAATGGATCCCGATCGTGACCGAGAGGTAGCTGATGATCTTGAGAGTCTAGCGCCTGCTCCCGCACAAGGGACAGTGCCGGCAGACTCTCAACCTAATGCTAGTAATCCGAATGATGAAGCTAGACAAGCATTCTATAGCGTGATGAATGATTGGTTTAACCAATACATTCGAACTAATATGGCTGTTCCACAACCTCCATTCCCGACAAATACTACCCCCGCACCTACAATACCACCGGTAACGGACCAAATAAGGTCAAATAAGCCCCCAGTTGACAGAATCCGAAAACATGGGGCTACTGAATTTAAGGCTATGGATAGCGATGATGCCGAGCAAGCTGAATTTTGGCTGGACAACACTATCCGGGTACTCGATGAGCTATCTTGTACACCCGATGAATGCCTAAAGTGTGCTATCTCCTTGCTACGTGATTCTGCCTACTATTGGTGGAGTACTCTGACTTCTATTGTGCCCCGAGAGCAAGTAACTTGGGAGTTTTTCCAAACTGAGTTTCGGAAAAAGTATATCAGTCAGAGATTTGTTGATAAAAAACGGAAGGAATTTCTTGAGCTTAAGCAAGGCTCCATGTCAGTTACTGATTACGAGCGAAAATTTGTTAGACTTAGCAAATACGCTCGGGAATGTGTTTCGTCCGAAGCTATTATGTGTAAACGCTTCGAGGATGGGCTGAATGAAGATATAAAGATGTTCGTTGGCGTTCTTGAAATACGAGAGTTCGTGGTACTTGTTGAACGAGCTTGTAAAGCCGAAGAGCTTAGAAAAGAAAAGCAAAGAGTTGATGAGGGAACTGGAGAGTTTCGTAAAAGGTCCTCGGGAAGGTCTCTTCAACAGACATCGAAGAGATTTCGAGATGATGCGGGCCAGTTTAGAGGCACTTTGGGCCTTTTTGGACGAGATCGTGATCGACCCCCTGTGGGTACACGAGGCACTTCGGTCGCCAGTGTTGGGAATGAACGTCGAGACAGGACGAAATGCCGATATTGCGGTAAATGGCATTCGGGGAGTTGTAGATTTCCTGACCGCTCCTGTTACAAATGCGGATCAGTGGACCACTTCATTAAAGATTGCCCGAGGTTGTCGGGACAGAATGCAAATCAGAGTGGGAGACCGGGTGCTACCACTGCTCGAGGTAGACCATCTGGAAATATGGGCAATGCTGGTGGTGGTCAGAGAGGATCTAGAGATGATATAACCAGATCCGAAGCCCGTGCGCCTGCTAGAGCTTATGCTATACGTGCCCGCGAGGATGCTTCTTCGCCTGATGTTATTACCGGTACATTCACCCTCTTTGATACTAATGTAATTGCTTTGATTGACCCCGGTTCTACTCATTCTTACATATGTGAAACCTTAGCCTCCAGTAAGACTTTACCTATTGAGTCTACTGAGTTCGTAATTCGGGTGTCAAATCCCTTGGGTCGTTACGTGCTTGTCGACAAAGTGTGCAAGAAATGTCCCCTGGAAATTCGAGGTTCCTGTTTCCCGGCGAACTTGATGCTTTTGCCGTTTGATGAATTTGATGTTATCCTTGGTTTGGATTGGTTGACCGCGCATGATGCGATTGTGAATTGCAAGAGCAAGACTATTGATTTGAGATGCGCAAATAACGAAGTAGTCCGAATTGAGTCTGCGGACATGGAGGGGATGCCAGCTGTAATATCAGCAATGTTGGCACAAAAATATGTAAGAAAAGGGTGCGAAGCATACCTTGCGTATGTACTTGGTGACAAAGAATTTGAAAAGAAACCCGAATCTGTGCCGGTGGTTTGTGAATACCCGGATGTTTTTCCGGAAGAATTACCGGGTTTACCACCTGTTCGGGAGGTAGAGTTTGGTATTGAGCTTGTACCTGGGACTACGCCGATTTCGATAGCTCCGTATCGTATGGCACCAACCGAGTTAAAGGAGTTGAAAGCTCAGTTGCAAGAACTGACGGATAGAGGTTTCGCTCGACCAAGTTTCTCACCTTGGGGTGCACCAGTATTGTTCGTGAAAAAGAAGGATGGAACCATGAGGTTGTGCATTGACTATCGTCAGCTGAATAAAGTGACGATAAAGAACAAATATCCGTTGCCGCGCATCGATGATTTGTTCGACCAACTGAAGGGAGCCTCAGTGTTCTCAAAAATAGATTTGAGATCGGGCTATTATCAGTTGCGAATCTGAGATTCAGATATTCCCAAAACTGCCTTCAGAACGAGATATGGTCACTACGAATTCTTAGTGATGCCGTTTGGGCTCACTAATGCCCCTGCAGTATTTATGGATTTGATGAATCGAATCTTCAGGCCGTATTTGGATCGGTTCGTAGTGGTGTTCATTGATGACATTTTGGTCTATTCAAGAGACGAGACCGAACATGCTGAGCATCTGAGGCTAGTGCTGCAAATTTTGCGGGATAAGCAGTTATATGCTAAGTTTAGTAAGTGTGAGTTCTGGTTAAGAGAGGTTAGCTTCTTGGGTCATGTGGTATCCGCGTCGGGTATTCGAGTTGACCCGAACAAAATTTCAGCCATACTTGACTGGAAACCTCCGAGAAATGTTACTGAAGTTCGGAGCTTTTTGGGGCTCGCCGGTTATTACCGACGATTTGTGAAAGGTTTCTCGATGATAGCCACACCAATGACGAAGCTACTTCAAAAGGATGTTAAGTTCGAGTGGACGGAGAAATGTCAGAAAAGTTTCGACCAACTGAAAACTCATTTGACTGAAGCTCCAATTTTGGTGCAACCTGAATCAGGTAAAGAGTTTGTCATCTATAGTGACGCATCCCTACTTGGGTTGGGTTGCGTATTGATGCAAGAAGTTCGAGTCGTGGCCTATGCGTCGAGACAATTGAAGCCACACGAGAGGAATTATCCGACCCATGATCTCGAACTAGCTGCCATCGTGTTTACTTTAAAAATATGGCGACATTATCTGTTTGGTGAGAAGTGCCATGTATTTTCGGATCACAAAAGTCTCAAATATTTGATGACTCAACGAGACTTGAATCTGCGACAAAGACGTTGGCTTGAGTTGTTGAAAGATTATGAGCTTGTCATTGATTACCACCCGGGAAAGGCTAACGTGGTTGCGGACGCCTTAAGCCGGAAGTCATTGTTTGCTTTACGAGTGATGAACGTGCATTTGTCTGTTCTACCAGACAGTGTGTTAGTAGCTGAATTAAAAGCTAAACCATTATTGACTCACCAAATTCGTGAAGCTCAGAAAGTCGATGATGAATTGGTTGCAAAACGGGCTAAGTGTTTTCCGAACGAGGAATCGGAGTTTCAAATTGATGATGATGATTGTTTGAGGTTCAGAAATCGTTTGTGTGTTCCAAGGAATTCGGAACTCATTTCGATGATTCTGAACGAAGCCCATTGTAGCCGAATGTCAATTCACCCGGGGAGTACGAAAATGTACAACGATTTGAAACGTCAATTTTGGTGGCATGGTATGAAACGGGACATCTCCGACTTTGTTTCGAGATGTTTGATATGTCAACAAGTGAAAGCGGAACATCAAGTGCCTTCAGGATTACTCCAGCCGATCATGATACCCGAGTGGAAATGGGATCGAGTCACAATGGACTTTGTGTCCGGACTGCCCTTGTCAGCAAGTAAGAAGGATGCGATATGGGTTATTGTTGATAGACTGACTAAGTCGGCTCATTTCATCCCCGTACGTACGGATTTTTCATTGGAGAAACTAGCTGAATTGTACGTTTATCAAATTGTGAGATTACACGGGGTACCTGTTTCTATCGTGTCGGATAGAGATTCGAGATTCACCTCACGATTTTGGAAGAAATTGCAAGAAGCTCTGGGTACCAAGCTGCATTTTAGCACTGTTTTTCACCCCCAAACCGATGGTCAATCCGAGCGGATAATTCAGATACTTGAGGATATGTTGAGATGTTGCATCCTCGAGTTCAGTAGTTCATGGGAACGGTATTTACCTTTGATTGAATTCGCTTACAACAATAGTTTTCAATCAAGTATTAAGATGGCACCTTACGAGGCTTTGTACGGTCGTAAATGCCGTACACCATTGTTTTGGACCGAGCTCGGTGAAAGTAAAATTTTCGGAGTTGATTTGATTAGAGATGCTGAACAGAAAGTAAAGGTAATCCGTGAAAGTCTGAAGGTAGCCACGGATCGTCAGAAATCGTACGCAGATTTGAAACGAAAAGACATCGAGTATCAGGTGGGAGACAAAGTGTTCCTTAAGGTTTCACCTTGGAAAAAGATACTCAGGTTCGACCGTAAGGGCAAGTTGAGCCCAAGATTCATTGGGCCGTACGAAATCTTCGAACGAGTTGGCCCGGTTGCGTATAGATTGATTTTGCCCCCGGAGCTTGAAAAGATTCATGACGTCTTTCATGTTTCGATGCTTCGACGGTATCGATCTGATCCATCGCATATAATTAGCCCATCAGAGGTTGAAATTCAAGTCGACATGAGCTATGAAGAAGAACCGATGCGTATCCTAGCTCGTGAAGTGAAGGAGTTGCGAAACAAAAGAGTTCCGCTAGTAAAGGTGTTATGGCTCAAACACGGGATCGAGGAAGCAACTTGGGAGACCGAGATCTCGATGAAAGAACGATACCCAAACCTATTTACCGGTAAGATTTTCGGGGACGAAAATTTCTTAAGTGGGGGAGAGTTGTGACAGCCCAAAGTTGACCCTAGTCGGGAAGTGGTTTCGGGACCGCTAAACCGAGTCACCGAAATGTTTGAATGTGATACTTATTGTCTAGAATATGTAATTATGAATGTGTGAAAATTTCAAGCTTCAATTTGGTTGATTTCATGTGAATTTAGTCAATAGGACTTATGTGAGAAAATTCAAAAATGTGATAGGTCAATGTGTGAGGACCTATTAGTGCATGTGGGGATATAAATATCGACCCATCCAACCCACACACCATGGTAGCCCGGTTGCGAAACTGCCTTCATTTACATATTGGAATTTAAAAGCCGTTGGTTGATCCACGATTGTCAGGCAACCATGCGATCCTCATATACTTTCTCCGTTCCATAGTTCGCACCCATATGCAACCTAAGCAGAATATCAGATGTATGCATGTCATATCCATAAAATTTACATTCCACGCCTAGGGGTATTTTGGTCATTTTTGCCCTTAGGGACATTTTGGTAATTTTCTCTTAATTACGGTTTTCACTTACCTTAGCCCGTTCACGAGTCCAATTAGCTAAGATGAATGAACACTATGCACCAGGTAGGATTCTAGAGAAGAGGAGGTGGGTCATTAAGACCGCTTAAGTACCAAGCTCTCCCTAGATCCAATCCTAGACATGCTGTGACAGCCCAAAGTTGACCCTAGTCGGGAAGTGGTTTCGGGACCGCTAAACCGAGCCACCGAAATGTTTGAATGTGATACTTATTGTCTAGAATATGTAATTATGAATGTGTGAAAATTTCAAGCTTCAATTTGGTTGATTTCATGTGAATTTAGTCAATAGGACTTATGTGAGAAAGTTCAAAAATGTGATAGGTCAATGTGTGAGGACCTATTAGTGCATGTGGACAAAGGGGGGGACTTGCATGTCAAATTTCCCCCCCTAATGAGTAGTGGCCGGCCATGACAAGGAATGATGGGCAAAACATGTCATGAAACATGTTTTGTTAATGGAAGAATAAAATAAGGAGTATGGGTAATAAAGAAATGGAAACAAAAGAAAAAAAAATGTGTAGTTGCCCCCCCATTGCCGTGAGCTAAAGAGAAGAAAGGAGAAAAATTTGTGTTCATCCTTTCTCACCTTCATTTTAGCCTAAATTAGAAAGAAAAACAAAGAAAAAAAATTTCTCATCCTTTGGTTCATCCTTGGCCAAAAATTTTAAGGAGGAAAGAAGAAGAAAGGTGAAGAGATTCGGCCATGCATGTAGCTAGGCTAAGGTATGTTTGATGATGTTTCATGAGATGCATGCATGATTTAGTTGTTAGCTTGAGTTCTACCTAGCCCATGGTCTAAATCTTGCTATGTGATGGAAATGGCACTTGACCATGGATGCATCATTCTTGGTTGATGTTTGATGTTGTGGTGATGAGGTATGAGGATGAGTTAAGATTCGGCCTAGGTGGAGGTTGTGTTAATGCCATTGCATGCAAAATATGAAGCTTGTTAATGATGCATGTGATGATGGCTTGATGATTCTTGAACCTCCTTTTTAGCATTTTTGTGTGAGCACATATGTGCATTGGTTGCTAAATGGAGAAGAATCGGCTAGCAAGATGTGTGCTAAGGCCGAATGTAACTTTGCATGTTAATGAGCAATGCATGTGTTAAATTGATGAAAAGGGGGAGGATGCTTTACTAGTGTGTATATGTGTGTATTAAGTGTTGAAATCGACCCCAAAAATAGACATGCATATTCGGCCAAGGGGAAAGAAATTAGCTAATATGTTGTGTTGATGCATGATTTTTGCATGTATGAGACTTTAATGTCTAATGTATAAATATGGGCTAAGTGCCTTGTGTTCATCTTTTTGATGCCTAAATGATGAAATCAATTTATTTGTTTGATTAAGCTCAAGAGCAAAGGGGAAATAAATCCGATAAGGGGAAGGAAAAAGTGGTTGAATAGCTAGCGGAATCGTTCGACAACACCCGAGGTAAGTTCTTGAGTAAGAGAGCTTAAATTACAATGTGATTAAATCATGCTCTATGTGTGGCTATTGAGCCGAATGTGCAAGGACGATATGTGCCTTGTGTTTGAGTTTCGCAAATGAAAATGAAATGTGAATGTGCATGATTAATTGAATGCTGTCCGGGCTAAGTCCCGAAGGCTTTGTGCTAAGTGAATATATCCGGATTAAGATCCGAAGGCCTTTGTGCGAGATACTAAATCCGGGTTAAGTCCCGAAGGCATTCGTGCGAGTTATTAAATCCGGGTTAAGTCCCGAAGGCATTCGTGCGAGTTGTTAAATCCGGGTTATGTCCCGAAGGCATTGTGTGAGTTACTAAAACCGGGCTATGTCCCGAAGGCATTTGAACGAGGAGCTATATCCGGTTAAATCCCGAAGGTACGTGATTTGGTAATGAATGAGCTTGCTGTAAAATTCCAGCGAATACTCGAAAAACATCCCAATATGGGGATATGTTACGTAAGTGTTAAATTTAATCGAGCCCTTACAAATAAATGTTCGCTCAGTTGATAAACGAGCTACCGGCCTTCGGCCAAGTTAGTTTATTGTGTATGTACATAAGGGTTGTTAATGTTGTGAAGCAAGTTTGATATCGGTAAATTGCGTATTATGAAATATTCCGTTTAGCTAAATGTGTGCTATTCTTTGTGCATGCTGGAATTCCTTGCTCAAACTTACTAAGCATAAATTGCTTACTCGTTACATTGCTCCTCTGTTTTATAGATTTTTGGTTCTCCAGCTATCGGACTCGGGATCTTGAAGTCGAAGTCGCCCACACTATCCAAGGCTCTTTTGGGTACTATTTTGGTTGAATTTTGATATGGCATGTATAGGACTACCCATTGTTGTCTTTCGAGTACTTTATGAAATGTATAAGTGTACAGCCATGCGAAAATGGCTTGTAGAAGTGGAGTATGGCATTAGACCATTCGTATTTATGAATGTATAGATGGTTTCATGATGTAACTATAGTTGGAATGGAAGTGTTGAGCAAATGATCAGCCACTAGAATGGCTAAGTATGATCATATGTGGGCTTATGTATGACAAGGCCCTAGTTGGTCCATGAAACCCCAAATTAGGTAAGGTTACTTTGAAAACAGAAGCTGATAGCAGCAGTGGTGTGGATTGGAAAAATCACAAGAATTCGTAGGAGTGGAATTAAATAGTGAATAAATTATGTAATCGAACCTTGATGAATCTACTTTCATATGGAAGTAACGAAACAATCATAGGAACAGTACAGTAAGAGATATTCGGGTTCTTGTGGAACAGGGCCAGAACAGTTTCTGGATTCCCTGTTCCGGATTTGGAAATTCACTATAAATTTACCAGAGATAATTAGGGGTCATACCATATATGTATGGATTCCTCTCTGAGTCTAGTTTCCACAGAAACAAACGGCATCAGTATTGAAGCTCTGTGCAGAGAGATATCCCAGTCGTAATGGGAAAGGGTCAGTGTAGTCGACCCCTGTAACATGGGAGACTTTGACTAATAAACTGTACTAATTGGCCCGACCAAAAATTCTAGAAAAAAATACATAGGTGGGAACATGAGTCTAGTTTCAGGGAAAAATCACAAAACTGATTTTCGAGTTGTGAAACTCAAGATATGATTTTTGAAGTGACTAGTACTCAGACTGGGCAGTGTCTGGAAAAATTTTTCAAAGTTTGTTAACATCTCGTGTCCGACTCCGGTGTCGGTCTCGGGTTCGGGGTGTTACACATGCATATACCTGTTGCCACACCTTAACCCTTTGACTTGTCCATGGTCGCAATATATTAATTAAGTCATATGTGGATATCATATACTAGGCCCAGAACCCCTTATAAAGCCCAAACAATTTCACATACCTGTATCTGGCCCATTAAGCCCAATCATATTCATATGGCCCATCAGGCCCAAATCACCTGTATATGGCCCATTAGGCCCAAATCACATTTATATGGCTCGTTAGGCTCTTTTTCAAGAGGGGAAATTGACAAACGGAAGGGAGAAAATTAGGAAAGTAAAGAGAGTGAATGAGAGAAATGAAGGAAGAGATGAGTGAATGATGAATGCTGTGAATGAGTTGATGAGAAATAAGAATGTGAGGAGAGGTATTTATAGTAGGAGATGGTAGTTTTTATTAGCTAAAAATAGCAATCAATCCCCCTTCCCATGGCCAGCACTTGATAGTAGGGAGAGGGGTTGAGATGGCTTTTCTAAATTTAGCTTAATGCCCAAGTGAAAATGCACCAAAATTGGATGGGTTAAAAGGGGTTTAGGTGAAAGTTAAGGGTTGTTTTGTAAATATTATAATCAGTGAAATTAGCTTATTTGGAAAGGAATTGGGTCGGTATTAGGCTACTTTTTTGGGCTCGTCAATCTTCCCTCTTCAGTTGTTCAATTCAGGCCCTTTTCATCCGCTTCTTGTTAGATTTTTCCCAACAAAATTCAATTGGACCAATTGATTCAAATAAGTCTGAAAGCGTTAATTTGGGTCCTCCATGGTTGTTAATTCATCATCTTGAGCTCTCAAGGTGCCTCGGTACTTGAATCATTCAAGGTGACTTCCGAGCTGATTTTTCACCTATTGTGCAAAACTATCAAAACTTAGAGAAATTATACAAATTTAGTATAAAAATAACTAAAATTTGAAATGAAGTATAATTTAAGCTCAATTTAATTATTTTATAATAAAACCACAAAATTCGATAGAAATTAGTTAGAGTTTACATGAATTCATGTTCAAAAGGTGTTGAAAAAGTCAATATATTTTAGTATTTTCAGTTAGCTGTCGTAAAGGTGCTTGTTGATATGCATTGAACCCAATTGCAAGTGGTTCTTTTAGATTGGGTTAGATCTTGGGGGCTGTAACACCCTAAACCCAGCCTAGACATTATGGTCGTATCTGGCAATATCACACAATAGTGTTTTTAAAACCTCTTTGTTATGATGAAAACATTCCATGCTATTATCTTTAGTAAACCTTTTTTAGAACTTAGAAAGTCGTCTTTATTCATTTAAAACATTTTTTTTGAAAAATCCCTCATTGCGGAAGTTTTAATAAAACAGTCTAAGTGATCATGCATTTAGAAAATACTTTAACTTTTTGAAAATCGAATTTCCTACGACCAGCAGGTATAAATCCATAAAGTAAAATAAATAAATAAAAACCTAAATTTAAAACCAAAGTCCTAGATGGTCCTTAAATTACAACCCAAATAATCAATAATAATCAAATTATAAATTGTAAATTGAAAACCATGAAGTCCAAAAATTACTGTGGTCACCACTGAGTCCTCCGTCGCACCGATCCATCTAAGTCTGGGGATTTCCTGTGCATGTTAAACAAAAAGGGTGAGTTTACATAAACTTAATGTGTAATCTTGCAAAAACAAACAAACAATCAGTATTTACAGTGCACAGTTGAACAGTCTTGGGCCTAAGCCCTTTTTAGTATCAGTGACAGTTTGGGCCTTAGCCCATCTCAATACAGTGTCAAAAATGCAATAAGGCCTTAGCCCATCGTAGCATCAGTAGCAGTAACAATTATGTAGTAGCAAAATCCTACCCAACCAGCCTCTCCAAACCATCTCCGTCCAACCCTACACTCCATGTGGGGATATAATCAACCCACCTTTCCCTACACTCCAAGTAGTACCGAATGCGACACAAAACAGTAGTTTGTAGCTGAGCTGCCAGTAAATTAGACTTAAAGCCTTTCAGTACACTTCCTCCGAATAACAACCCCCAACCCAATGCAATGGAACATACAATAGATGATACGATATTATGCAATTTCAGTACATATATTCAGTTCAGATATTAACATACTCAGTACAGATATTATTCAGTCAATTTCACACATTTTGGGGTCTAAGTAGCGCTTACCGACCTTACAGTAGGTTCACAGTCGACTTGGGTGACTCGTGCAACCTTAGAAACATTTCAGTAAAAATTGGCTCACACGCCTATGTGATCTTCCTGTGTGGGCCCACACACCCGTGTGGCCCACTCGGCCCACATTGGCCTTGGCCGTGTGATCCATTTTTTATATAACCTATGCTAGCTAAATATTCATATATTTTTTCACTATTTACTTATATGTTCATTCAAAGCTATCTACTTGAGTCATTGTCACTAAATTATTTATATCTTGAGCTACAAAATTCCAAATTAAAATCCGCTTGATGTTTTTGAAACTAGACTCAAATAGCTATCTATGATAAATTTTTTAGATTTTATAGTTTATCAAATAAGTACAGTAAAATCTTCAAATTTATCCCTATTCTATTGTTTGGCAGCATCAACCTTTCCTTACTAAAAATAATTTATATCTTAGTACAGAATTTGGATGATGTTTCTGTTTTTTTTCTATTAAAAATAGACTCATTGAGGATTTAACCAAATAAATTTAAGCCTACAATTAAATTTTTTACAATTTTTGATGATTTTCCAAATTCAGAACAGGAGAACCTGAAATCATTCTGCCTTGTCTCACAAAATTTATTATATCTCATAATTTACAATTTGATGGCTTATATTGTTTCTTCCATGAAAAACTAGGCTCAATAAAATTTAATTTCATATTTTATTCAACCTCTAACACAATTTTCAGTATTTTTGATGATTTTTCAAAGTTAGACTACTGTTGTTGTCCAAAACTATTTTAGTACAAAATGTTGATTTCCAAGTTTATAACACCCTTATTTCCTTTCTCTACAATTTTTTTCGCATAATTTTCTCTTATTTCTCTTATTTCTCGATAGCAAGCAATTTTGACCTTTTGCCGAATCTTGTTTTCTGCGTTTCGGGTACACAGCTTGTATCACTTTTGATGCACAAGCACTTCTAAGCCTCCAGAACCTAAAAATCGACCAACATATCTCCAGATTAATCACTTAATTCATTTTTAATCAACCAATTTTGGAAAGAACTCGACAAAAAACCTAACAAAACCCTTACCTCTGTAACAACCCGATTTTGGGCCTAGTCGAAACAGTGGTTTTGGAACCACTAACTCGAGGTTGGAGAAATTGTTTTTAGTATTATTTTATGTGTTTTAGCATGATTATATGAGTTCATGAAAATTTTGGTGAAATAATTTTAGCGATTGCATGCTCAATTGCGAAAAAGTACTAAATCGCATAAGGGGAAAAAGTTTTGTTTTTTCTAACAAATGGTGTTAAATAGCTAAAGAATCATAATTAGGGGTATTTAAAGGGAAAATAGATCCATTTCAATTGGGTGGCTGGCCATAGAGACAAGAGGAGTCAAAAAGTCAAAAATTTAGTAGTGTTGGTATTTGATGACATTAGCTAATTGAATAAAAAAATAAAAATCAAAAGCGGTCATCTTACTTCTCCATCTTTTCCACCAAAAATTGAAGTGGAAAACCCCCATGGGAGCTTGAAAATTTTCAGCACAATAAACCCTTACATGTAAGTCATTTTTATGGTTATTTTTGTTGAATTTTGTACTTTTGGGACTCTTGTAGCTTAATTTAGCTAATTGAGGGACTATTTTGCAAAATGATTGAAAGTATAGGGTTTTTCCATGAGATTGTTCATGTTGTTTGCTGAATTTTTATGGAATAAAATGAATCATGGTTGTTAAACAAACAACTTTTGTGAAGTAGTTTTCATGAAAACTCTAACTAAGGACCATTTTGCATAAGTTATAATTTAAGGGGTAAATTTTTGCAATAATAGGAATTGTGTGCTGCTTCTAGGCCCAGTCACATTCATATTTATGCTCACATACAAGTTCCTATCACATAGCATCAACATTCAATTTTTGCCTATTATGGGCTCAACAGCTCATCGGGCCCATTTAGCCCATTCCGGCCCATATGGCCAAATCATAACCCAAGTCCACGGAATCACCCGTGGGCCTCAACCAACCTATCAGTCTCCCCCTTACGAGTGTTCGCGCACTCGTAAGACTATCGCTGTCAAACTTTAGGCTTTTCGACATTTCGTCTTTTCAGCATTTCGGCATTTCGTCATTGCGGCATTTCGGCTTTTGTCAATCTACTTGTGTGTGCAGTGTATGTACACACTTGGTAATCAAGCGTGCTACGATTCCCTTAGTCCAAACCTACAAACGATATCACCCTTCCATTAATCGCATGCTTAATACATATCCTTACTAAAACTGAAACCTCATATTAACCTTACCTTGCGCGATTAGCCCTTTCTTAAATCACTAACCACGACCAACTCCCAGATCAGAAACGAAAAAACCTAAAAAGCAATTTAGCAAAGAGCTAAGATCCGAAACCCGATACTAATTCCACTAGATTCGGTTAGAGAGTATTCAGCCCTTGGGAGATTTGGCTTTTCGACTTTTCAAACTTAGTATGGTGAATAAGGTTTATTTGGTACAGATTAAAGAAGAAGAGTAGAACAAGAAATCGGCTAAGTGAAACAAAGAAAATTTCGTAGAGAAGAATAGAAATCAGCAGGAAGAAAAGAAAGAAAAAAAAGGATTTTCAGCTTTTTGGATCTTGAAAAGGAAAGGGATTTCGGCTTTTGGAGAAAGGTGTTTCTGGCAACAAGGTGAAGAAGAATTTCGACAGTAGCGTGGAAACTTTGTACTTGGCCCCTATTTATAGCCCTTATAGCTGAATTTTCCATGCCCAATTTGCAATTTGACTCCATCACTTCTCCCTTCTCATCTCCTCGTTTTTCTCCCTGATAACCCCTTGATCCTTTCCTTAATTTTCTCTTCTGAACACTCCCCTTAGAGTCCATCTTCATGCCACTTCCGTCCTTCTAGAAGGACAAAATTAAACTTCTAAAACACAAAACTAGGATTTGAACCTTAGATCTCCTTGCTAGCTACTAACACCACCTCCCTACACTCTAAGTGGCGTCACTTAGCCACTCTTCCACAAGGTTTTTTGATGCTATTTTCCTCTATTTCTATTTAAAAGCCCACCTACTTGCCAACCCTGATTCTTTTAATAATTATACTATAATTTCATTTATTCCTAGGTTCGAAATCAAACCTTAATTAAGACCTACTATAATTATCACATGGTTAGGAACATAAAACACAATTTTTATCAAAATCGAAAACAAAGAAAGTTTGAGATTTCAAGATTTTTGGGTTTTAGGATTTTTGGGGCGTTACAACTCTATCCCCTAAAAGAAATTTCATCCTCAAAATTTCCAACTACTAACACAGACTACCACACCACACTTTCGCTGCGCACTCTAATTCCAACTTAGGGAAATGGCACACTATGGGTAAGTACGTACTATTATTCGCCTCTGGAGTGTCTCCATCCTCTTGACGACATGCTGCATAGACCAAAGCTGGCTGCCTCGCCTCAGCATGATCAGCACCTCTTCCTGGTGCTCCACAACCCAAACTATTTCCACCCCTGACCTGATTAATAGCAAGGGGTCTTGCTCTATCTGGCCCATTAATTTTGGCCCTAGCCCTAGGCATATGTCCCACACCAGGAGTCTCAGCCTCCCTTTTACTCTTACCCCTTTCTTTTTCTTGATTTAAGCGCTTAGTACGCTTTACCTCCTCCGCTATCTTTGCCTTCTTCACCAACTCTGAGAAAACTCACTCCCTTTGTGGAGCTATCAGTACCCTGAGGCTACCTCTAAGTCCATCCTCAAACCTAACGCAACTCTCATACTCCGTTGCCACCATTACCCTTGCATACTTACTAAGGCGTAGAAACTCCGGCTCACACTCCGCCATCGATTTGTTTCCTTGGGTCAAGTTCAGGAACCCCTTCCTTCTAGCATCCACATAGCTTGCACCCACATACTTCTCTTAGAAAGCAGCTTTGAAGAACTCCCAAGTGACCCGCTCTGGTTGGGTGCCCTCTTTCACTGTCAACCACCACTGGTAGGCTTCTTCCCTTAATAGTGACACAGCTCCTTTAAGCTTTTGTTCCGGTGAGCAGTCCAAATCCTCCATTATCCTTTCAGTGTCCTCCAACCAATATTCTGCCACATTAGGAGCCACGCTAGCCACACCCTTAAATATCTCAGCCCCGTTCGATCAAAGTCATTCTGGAATGGACCCCCGATTTCCGTTGCCATTATTGGGTCCAACGACCCTTTCCAAAATCCTCAGCATTGCCTGGGACAATGCATCTTCTCCCGCGGCCCAGTCATACTATCCATTCCGAGCCACAGGTGAGGCTGGTGCCTCTTCTACTCCAACATCGGGCATATGGCCCGATGCCGACGATTCAGCCTTAAAACTTCTGCGACCTCAGCCACGGCCTCTCGCACCCCTTCTAGCACTCATCGTCGGTTCACGTATTATTTGGATTAAAAATTTTATGAAGTTTTAGTTAGTTTCAAAATTTAACCCGATGTTTTATGAAAGTATTTAGAGAGAATATTGTTTTCGAAAATCCTCTACAGTTTTAGGATCCTACGGGCTTCAGTTCCACTCTAACAAAATCATCTAAAATAACCCTCTAACTATCTACTGTATAATAATTTAAACAAATTTAAGAATAAAAGTACTTACTTGATTCGACGTTGGAGACTCAGTGTGCCGCTCAGCAAGACTTTCCCTTTTTTAAATCATTGTAAATTTTTTTTAAAACACAAAAAGAAATAACGTAATAAGGCCCACTTCACAGCCCGCATTTTGCAACCTGAGCTCTGATACCACTAAATGTAACACCTAAACTCGGCCTAGAGCTATGGCTGAATCTGGTGTGTGACTTTGAAGTGTTTTAGCGAAAACCGTATTTTCATTGAAAACCCTTTTTAAAATAAAAGAAACCTTAATTAACAAAAAAAACAAACTCCTTAACATCACTTGTTTGAAGCATATGTTTTTATGAAAACATGTCATTTAAAAATTGAGTTGCGGAAGCGTAGAAAAACATATTATAGTTTAAGAAACCATGTTCAACTTCTTATAATTACATCGCATAAAAATAATAAACCAAATAATTCAAGTAATAATAACACAATGAAAACCTTATTACAATCTGGTCTGAAACATATTTAAAAAGAAATAAAAACTTAAATGTTTAAAAAAAAACAAGTCCGAATTATCTTGCTAGCCGACCACCCAGAGTTCCTCCAAACATCGAACTTTTTACTGAGCATCACCTGGAAATAAAATAAAAGAGGAGGTGAGTTTTCGCAAACTCAGTGTGTACAACCCTCGGCAAAAACAAGCATAAAAAAATCATCCATCAATCATGCAATGCAATGCAACTCCATCCAAATTATCCATCCGTTACACACTAGCTCCGTCCCCCATCACATTATGTGGGGATATAAATATCGACCCACCCAGCCCACACACCATGGTAGCCCGATTGCGGAACTACCTTCATTTACATATTGGGCTTTAAAAGCCGTTGGTGGATCTACGATTGTCAGGCAACCATGCGATCCTCATATACTTCCTCCGTTCCATAATTCCTACCCATATGCAACCTAAGTAGAATATCAGATGTATGCATGTCACATCCATAAAATTTACATTCCACACCTAGGGGTATTTTGGTTATTTTCGCCCTTAGGGCATTTCGGTAATTTTCCCTTAATTATGGTTTTCACTTACCTTGGCCCGTTAACGAGTTCCTTGAGCTAAGATGAACAAACACTATACACCAAGTAGGATTCAGAGAAGAGGAGGTGAGTCATTAAGATCGCTTATGTACCAAGCTCTCCCTAGATCCAATCTTAAACATGCATTTACCCGTTGCCACACCTTAACCCTTTGACTTGTCCACGATCGCAATATATTAATTAAGTCTTATGTGGATATCATATACTAGGCCCAAAACCCTTACAAAGCCCAAATAGTTTCACATACCTTTATGTGGCCCATTAAGCCTAATCATATTCATATGGCCCATTAGGCACAAATCACATTGATATGGCCCGTTAGGCCCAGTCACATTCATATTCATGCTCATGTACAAGTTCCTATCACATAGCTTCAACATTCAGTTTTTGCCTATTATGGGCCCAACTGCCCATCGGGCCCAACTGCCCATCGGGCCCATTTAGCCCATTCCAGCCTATATGGCCAAATCATAACCCAAGTCCACGGAATCGCTCGTGGGCCTCAGGTAACCTATCGGTCTTCCCCTTACGAGTGTTCACGCACTCGCAAGACTACCGTAGCCAAACTTTCAGCTTTTCGGTATTTCAGCATTTCGGCTGTTCGGCTTTTGTCGATCTACTTGTGTGTGCAGTGTATGTACACACCTGGTAAGCAAACATGCTGTGATTCCCTTAGTCCAAACCTATAAACGATATCACCCTTCCATTAATCGCATGCTTAATACATATCCTTACTGAAACCGAAACCTCACATTAACCTTACCTTGCGCGATTAGCCCTTTCTTAAATTACTAACCATGATCAACTCCTAGATCAAAACTGTAAACACCTAAAGAGAAATTCGGCAGAGAGCTAAGATACAAAATTCGATACTAATTGCACTAGATTCAGTCAAAGAGTATTCAACCCTTGGGAGATTCAGCTTTTCGGCTTTTCAAACTTAGTATGGTGAATAAGGTTTACTTGGGACAGATTAAAGAAAAAGAGTAGAAGAAGAAATCGGCTAAGTGGAACCAAGAAAATTGTGTAGAGAAGAATAGAAAGACAGGAAGAAAAGAAAGAAAAACAAAAGGGTTTTCGGCTTTTTAGATCTTGAAAAGAAAAGGGTTTTTGGCTTTTAGAGAAAGGGGTTTCTGGCAACAAGGTGAAGAAGAATTTCGGCAGTAGCCTGAAAACCCTGTATTCAGTCGCTATTTATAGCCCTTATAGCTGAATTTTCCATGCCCAATTCCCAATTCGGCTCCATAACTTCTCCCTTCTCATCTCCTCGTTTTTCTCCCTGATAACCCCTTGATCCTTTCCTTAATTTTCTCTTTTGAACACTCCCCTTAGAGTCCATCTTCACGCCACTTCCATCCTTCTAGAAGGCCAAAATTAAACTTCTAAAACACAAAACTAGGATTCGAACCTTGGACCTCCTTGCTAGGCACTAACGCCACCTCCCTACACTCTAAGTGGCGTCACTTAGCCACTCTTCCACAAGGTTTTTTAATGCTATTTTTTTCCCTATTTTTATTTAAAAGCCCACCTACTTGCCAACCCCGATTCTTTTAATAATTAAACTATAATTTCATTTATTCCTAGGTTCGAACTCAAACCTTAGTTAAAACCTACTATAATTATCACATGGCTAGGAACATAAAACACAATTTTTATCAAAACCGAAAACAAAGAAAGTTCTGGATTTCGGGATTTTTGGGTTTCGAGATTTTTGAAGCGTTACAATCACCATAGCTCTGTTAGGATCCATTTACTATATGAAAACACAATTTAAATTTGTTAGGATTCGTCACACTATCACAATATATTTATGGCATGTATAGCTAGACTCGTACTCATGCTAGGTTAGTCCCAGAATCGACTAAACCATAGCTTTGATACCACTAAATATAATAGCCCTTACCTGAGTTCGACGTCAGAACAGGATACCAGATGTTACCGGACTTAAACACATACAAACATACATTTCCTAAATATGAAATTTCGCTCCAAATTAAAACTTTTCATAATACCTTAATGTCCTTGTTATGGGCTTACGAGGCCCCGAACACACATTGGAATTGATTCAGGACTAATCTGTGGTAAAATTTCAAGTTGACAGGGGCACAAGCCCGTGTGTCTTCTTAACATAGCCATGTTGAAGGCCCATGTGACTCACACGGCTTGAACATATCAGGACACCACCGTGTCCCTAGCCCATACGAATTTATTTTTTGATTCGAACCTACAGGGGTTTTCACACGGCCTGGCACATGCCTGTGTCCATGGCCCGTGTCCTTCACACAGCCATGACACTCACGTGTCTCAGCCCGTGTACAAAAACCTTGACATTCTGTTTCTAACCTCATCAACCAATTAAGGGCACACGGCCAAGGCACACGCTCGTCTATTAGGCCGTGTCCCATATAGTCCCAATATCATTTTTCATTGATAAAACTTACTCATGTCATTCTTACCATCAAGGCAACATAACTAGACTCATATCTCATGAGTTTCGAATAACAACCTGTACCACTCACAACATGATTATATCATTCCATATCATTGTCATAAGCTTTTAAAACAACCCGTGAAACCATTTGGAATACTAAAGGATATCTGACAAGCTTTACACAATAGGGTGAATTGCTGATGCCATGTTCCAAACATGGTCTTATATTGGCTCACATGTCGAGGCTGATGCCATGTCCCAGACATGGTCTTACGCTAGCTCTTGTCTCATTACTGATGCCATGTCCCAGACATGGTCTTACACTGGCTCTCATGATGTGGCCGATGCCATGTCCCAAACATGGTCTTACACTAGTGCACATATCAATATCGATGCCACGTCCCAGACATGGTCTTACATTGGCTCTCACAACATCGTAGATGCCATGTCCCAGACTTGGTCTTACACTGGCACACATATAACCTAAATGACATGGCATGGATATCCAATCTATTCCTAGGTTCAACCGAGAATTTACTTCATTAATTTCATCATGTCTTATTCATAATCATATTCTACCATATTATGCAAAATAAATCAATCAACACATAATAACGATAAAGTTACCTTACTTACGTACAACTTACCTCGGTATACAAAAATTGGGCGACCAGTTGGATTTAGTCTACTTGCTTGGCCTTACCCCGGTCTAGGTCTGAATTTCGTATTTCTTGATCTAAAATGATAAAATTCACTAATTTAATCATCTTATTAATCAATGCATTTCATAATTCATATAAGCACGCTAGTCTGGCTTTAGAAAAACACCGAGATTTGTTTTCTAGTTCCCTTCTCTTATTCTTTCAGTTTATTTTGTGATAAAAAACATGAATACTTATTGTTTTGATTCTTATATTTTAATTAAAATGACTTAATTTGTAATACCCCTAACCTGTATCCGCTGCTAGAACAGGGTTTCAGAGCATTACTACCATTTACAGATCACTAAAAAAAAATTTAAATACTTACCGATTCAATGCATCATATAAATAAATATATTACCATTCAATCAACAGTTTTGAAACTTGTATAAGCATCAAACAACAACATTGCTAGTATACTTGCACATATCTCATATAAATTCAACATTGATATATCTATTTTCTCGACATATCGCACTTGAGTTTAATAATAGTCTCAACTTACATAATTTCCTTGTATCAACATATCAAAGATAATCATATATGTACATGTCATGAAACATATCATGCTCTTACCGTTTCTGCATAAGCATATATCATTCATTTCATTATATCAATATTTCATGCTATATCATTTCCATATATTTTATGTATATTTATTCCGGTAATAGTTTATATCAAACTTAACATAAATTATATTCCATGTACTTATACTTATTTCGTTTATCTATCTTTATAATTATTTCATATAACCATTCGTCATCTGATACATATTACCTGAATATCAATTGTTCAACAGATGTCATAGCGTCTCCCATCCACGGTCTTATTTATCTTTGACATGATGCCATAGTGTCTTTCAACTATGGTCTTACTCATTTTCTGTCATGTTGCCATGGTATCTTTCAACCATGGTCTTATCCATTTCATGTCACGCTGCCATGGTATCTTTCAACCATGGTCTTATTTATTTCCCGTCATGTTGCCATGGTATCTTTCAACCATGGTCTTACACGTTTCATATCAAGTGCCATGGTATCTTTCAACCATGGTCTTACACGTTTCATATCAGGTTGCCATGGTATCTTTCAACCATGGTCTTACACATTTCATATCAGGTTGCCATGGTATCTTTCAACCATGGTCTTACACATTTCATATCAGAGAGCACACTCTCGCGAACCTCATCCTTACAGTGGGATTACCAGTCTAGGCTAAATCCCCTGTAATATAAACTCATAGAGTATTGTCGGGATTACCAGTCCAGGCTAAATCCCATGCAACGACAATTACTCTAATGAGCTTGGATCTAAATTACCAGTCCAGGCTAAATTCAGACCCTAATTTGGATTACCCGTCTGGGCTAAATCCATTTACACGTATTCTTCGGGAGGGCTATATCAGGATAGGATCACCCGTCAGGGCTAGATCCTTTTTACCGTCAATTCCTTTTCAAAGATCCATCGAATTTTCCTTTCATTCAATCGGGATTTATTTTGAATTTATATCGAGTATTATCAATATTTTATCAAATATCATGAATTGAACATTCATATCATATTTTCATCACATAATCACATATTTCAAGTATTTAAAATACAATTCAAGTTACACAAACTTACCTCATTACTTCTTTGTGTTTATAATTTCATTAATCTGATATCTTTTCTTTTCCACGATCAAGTCTCATATTTGAGTCGTCCGGATCTTTATAAATAAATTTGATCATCATTTTCATTCATTTCATATTTCAATGCATTTAATTAATGCTCTAGGTAAAATTATCATTTTGCCCCTAACTTTTAATTAATGACGATTTCATCCTTAGGGTCAGGAAAATAAAATTCTTGCAATTTAATCCTTATTTCCAGCTATTATTCTCATATATATATTGATAACAGTCCATGAATTCTATAAAATATCAGAATTTTCCATAATTTCAACACTTTTCAATTTAATCCCTAAAACATGTTTTCCCCCGATCTTGAACTAAATTAATAATTTCATTCAATTTTGTAATTTAAATAATAAAATAATCCATTTCATGCAATTTGGTCATTTCTGACATTTTTACAAAATTTCCCATAAAGTTTTATTTTTATTCAATTTAGTCCCTGAGCCTAAAATATGCAAATTAGCCATGCTAGATGAATATTCATACATATTTTTCCTCCTCCTCCTCTCCATTCCACATCCTTAATGTAGATAACACACTTGTAAGTAACATTATCCATAATTTTTATTATTTACTTTTATAAATATTCAAGCTGTCCATCTATGTCATAGTCACTAAATTATTTATATCTGGAGCTCTAGAACTCTAAATTAATATCCGATAATTTTCCCTGAAACTAGACTCATATATCTTCTTACCATAAAATTTTCAGAATTTTTTGATTCATTCAATAAGTACAGTTTATTCTTTAAAGTTACCCCTATTCTGCTGTCTAACAGTTGTGACCCTTCTTCACTAAAAATTAATTATCTTCTTGTACAGAATTCGAATGATATTACCATTTATTTATATTGGAACTAGACTCATTAAATATTATAAAAATATAAATTTAAGCCCATAATTATGATTATCCAATTTTTTATGATTTTTCAAAGTCAGAACAGGGGAACCCGGAATCATTCTGATGTTGTCTCACAAAATTTATTATATCTCATGATTTACAAATATATTGCTTACACCGTTTCTTCTATGAGAAACTAGACTCAATGAGATTTAATTTCATATTTTTTTCATCTTCTAATTCGATTTATACAATTTATGGTGATTTTTCAAAGTTAGTCTACTGCTGCTGTCCAATACTATTTTAGTACAAGATATTAATTACCATGTTATAACATCCTTATTTTCTTTTTCTACACCATTTCTCATCACTTTCTCTTATTTTCTCTTCACTAACATATCAAGAACATAAGACCTTATGTAATAAAACTCTGCTATAACATTATTTCCATGTTTTATCAATAATAACAAACTTAAAAACATATTGAAATCTTGATATACTTACCTTGTTCTATTGATACTAATCTTTAACTTGATTTTCTCTCTCCTCCAGCTTCTATTTCTTGAATCCAACTTGATATTCTAACTCTCCATGGCCTCCTTAACATTTCTCTCTCTTAGTAGCAATGGAAATTCTTTTGATTTCTAGGTGGAAATGGTGAATTTTTGGTGGAAGGACCAAATTGTAAAGAAAAGAAAATTTCTTTCTTTTCCTTCTCTTCTAACGTTGGCTGCATGCATGGAAAGATGATGAAAATTCTTCATCTTTCCTTCCTTTTATACTAAATAATTAATAATAAAATAATAATAAAATATCTCATTAAAATAATATATATCTAATTAAATAATCATAAAATATCATCAACATCATCATTACTTTCTAGATTTCTCTCTCTTCCAATTGACCATTTTGCCCATTATTATCTTTTAAAATTCCATCCTTGAGTCATCATTTAATTTTGGTAAAATTACAATTTAGTCCCTCATAGTTCTTCACCTATTCAATTTGGTCCTAATTCATCCATTTTCCTTAGTTTCTAGATCATTCCACTCTTAAAATATTTACACTATTGGTCCTTCAACTTTTTCATATTTACACTTTAACCCCTTAAATTTTGAGTATTTACTCTTGTGCAACAAAACTTTTCTCACTTTTACAATTTAGTCTTTTCTTGAATTAATATATCATAATATACTTCTTAATATTGACATAACTCAAAATTTCCCTTTATGTCACTTTATTTCCTTATTTTACTATATCAAGGATAATATCTTACTGTAAAAATTTTCAGGGTATTACATAATTCGTGTCTGTGTTAGATTGATTGCATTCTGTTATTTAAATTGTTAAAATTATGTTTGTGTTGTTATAGGCCTTAGTAAGTTGTTAAATTCGAGAAAATCACGCACACGTTATGCTTGCATTATAATGGTAAGATAACTATTGAAATAATTATGAATTAGATTGAAATTACAATTAATTTGCACAATATCTATTTGGTGCATGCTTAATCTTCTAAGGTAATTGAAGGTTAAATTAGCGATACTATTAAGCAATATTCTTGTCTTGCATAACTTGTAAGTTGTTGTGATTAATTTATATAAACATATTTAGTTCACTCTGTCTTATACTTGTTTACAAAAATTGATTAAATTAATCCAGCATAGGAATATGTTTTAAAGATTGATTAATTTAGTATGTATGTATGTTAACAAAATACTAAGTTGCCATGAAATTATTCGTAACAACATTAATATAGTTTTAATAATTCTAAGTTGAAGAATAAAATTAATCTAAAACATGTATGTCATATTGATTAAAACCTTTTTTTAGAAATCATGCATTAGAATTTTTACTTTTAATTTTAAGTGGTTACTTAGTTAATTCTTAGGTTTGAGATCACCTTATTCAAAACAATTATTTCCATCTACCAATTTGTTTAATCTTTACATTTCATAAATATTTTATTGCACAACCCTTATGGATACAATAACTCGACATACTTGTCATTTATTACTTGATACAATTGTGTACACTTGCAAATTTTTATTGTTCCAAGTTTTTGGCATCGTTGCCAAGGACTATTTCAAAAGACATTATTTGTGAAATTGTTAATTTTGCATTTTGTTTTCTTTTTCTATTAAATTTTAATTCCATTATTTTCTATGATTGTTTTAGGTGTTTATGAGTTTTGATCAAACTATTGACTTACTCCCCGTAGATCTGGAAATTGAAAGGACTTTTAAACAAAAGAGAGGATAAGCAGCTCAAAGAAGGACTAAAAAATGAACCTTAAGAACCAGAATCAAGGAAATAGGGGAAATCATCCTTAGAATCCCATCCTTGTTACTGATGACTGGGATCGAGCCTGAAGATAGATGTTGTGCCATTGTTTAATGAACTTAATCTCTGAATTAGAATACCTGAGATCAAGGCACAATAATTCGAGCTAAAGTCAGTTATGTTCCAGATGCTTCAGACAGTGAGCCAATTCAGTGGAATACCTATTGAAGATCCTCAACTTCACCTTAAATTGTTTGTGGAGGTGAGTGATTCCTTCAAGTTACCCGGTTTACCTGAAGATGCACTAAGGTTGAAGTTGTTCCCATAGTTACTGAGGGACAGAGCCCTAGCTTGCTTGAACTTATTGCCACATAATTCCATTACAACATGATAAGAGTTGGCAAAACGCTTCCTAATGAAGTACTTTCCACCTAGTAATACTATTAAGTTGCGAACCGAGATCACTACCTTCCAAAAAATGGATGACAAATCATTGTATGATGCGTGGGAGAGATTCAAAGAACTATTACAAAAATTATCTCATCATGGAATTCTACATTGTATCTAGCTGGATACATTTTACAATTGTCTCAACACACAAACGCATGAATGATGGTGGATGCTTCCGCAAATAGAGCACATCTTTCTAAGTCTTATAATGAGGCTTATGAGATTATTAAGAGAGCCACTAGTAAGAATTACCAATGGCCAACCAACCAAGCAGCCATAGGACATAGAGTTGTAGGAGTGCATGAAGTTGACACACTTATATCCCTTGCAGTTTAGGTATTCTCTATGTCCTTAATGCTTAATAATCTTACTATTAATGATTTCAATAATAATATAACTGGACAACAGCCTAGCCAATTTGAGAATATCTCTTGTGTTTTCTGTGAAGATGGCCATATGTTCAAAAACTGCCCATCAAACCTAGAGTCTATCTATTAGTTGGGAAATTCGAATCAGAATCAAAGTGGGCCAGGACCATAGTTAAACTTCTATAACCCTTGTTGGAGAAAACATCTAAATTTCTCATTGAGTAACCAAAGAGTGGGTCATAGCAACACTTACATGCAATTGAGGCCAAGTTAGCTGATAGAATTTAATCAAAAAGTTCAAAACCCATCCCAAGCTAAATCATCCAATATCTTGGAGAACTTGTTGAAAGCGTACATAGCAAAGAATGACACAATAAATCAAAACCAAGTATAGCTAATTTAAGGACAAGCGACAACATTGAAGAACTTGGAGAATCAAATGGGTCAGATAGCAAGTGAACTTGAAACAGATCACAAGCCGCTTTCCCTAGTGACACAAAAATCCCAAGAAATTCAGGCAAGGAGCATTGCAAAGCGGTTACTCTGCGTAGCAAAAAAAAATAGAGCCTAATGTTATCGAGGTTGAAAATGAACCCACTGAAGATCAATAAAAAGAATAGGCTCAACCAACTGTTGAAACTCCAATTTAAAAAAACAAGAATCTATGAACTTTGACGAGGTAATCCCTAAAGGGGTCAATTATGATAAACTAACACCTATGTTAGATACAAAAAGAGTGTGCAGAAGGAGGATTGCCCGATACAAGTTAAGAATCTTCCACCACCTTACCCTCAAAGGCTTCAGAAATAAAATCAAGAAGTCCAATTTAAGAAGTTTTTAGATGTAATCAAGCAACTTTACATCAATATTCCGTTGGTAGAGCCTTTTGAGCAAATGAAAAATTACGTGAAATTTATGGAGGGTGTCCTGTCCAAAAAAAGAAGACTTAGAGATTTTAAAACTGTAGCACTAACAAAGAAGTGCAGTGCATTCTTGCAAGACAAGCTACCCCTAAAAATGAAGGATCTGGGGAGCTTTACCATACAACATAGGAGATTCTTAATACGGAAGGGCTTTATGTGATTTGGGATCAAGTATCAACTTGATGCCAATGTTTGTGCTCAGGCAACTGAGGATTGGAGAGGTCAAACCAACGGCAGCCACACTGCAATTGGTAGATAGGTCATTGGCACATCCTGAAGGAAAAATTGAGAACATATTGATACGTTTCGATAAATTTATCTTTCCTACTGACTTCATTATGTTGGATTTTGAGGCAGATAAAGAAATTTCTATCATTTTAAGGAGATCATTCTTAGCAACGAAAAGAACGTTGATTGATGAACAAAAGGGTGAACTTAACATGATGGTTCACGATGACATAGTAACTTTAAATGTCTTCAATTCTATTAAATCCCCTAATAAGATTAAAGAATGCTTTGTTGTTTTCAAGATGGAATCGCTACTCCCCTTAGAATTGGAACGCATGTTATTAAGTGATCCGACGAATGACAATGGAGATGATGAATGTTTGGTTTTGTTAGAAGCAAATTCGAAGGAAGTCATTTCCAAATATTGGTTTGGTTCATTAAAATTTTCATCACAAGGATTCAAGATACCAAAAGCATCCATTGAAAAGCCACCTGAATCAGAATTAAATGAAGGACGGAGGAGATTGACCAAATCTTGGTTATTTGATCTAGGAAAATTTAAGTCTCGATGGTTAGAGGCTAGAGTAATTTATCCCGATTCCTACAACATTGGGTAAGCCTTATTGAGCGTAGACTTGAAAAGGATGAAACTACTACTATTATGAATGACAATAATGAGTTGATTTTGACAAAAATAGACACAAGTTGGATGATTAGTAGAAAGCTAAACAAGTATACTAGGAAAGATCATTTTCGGTTTCATTTCCTTGAACAAATGTTGAAGAGAATTGTTGGACAGGATTATTTCTTCTTTCTAGATGGGTATGATTGGCATGACAGATGGCCCTTTGACATCACCTTAGTTAGTGACGATCCCAATGACATTGAGGGAGTTCTCTTCACTTTCCCTATCTTTATTTTATATTTTTAGTCATTTTTAATTTTTTTAATAAAATGGCAGACTTAGATAAAATTTTCTTTGGATCATTACATTAATTAAAATTCTATCTAAGAGATTGAGACTTAAGTTGGACCATTTGTGACCCTTCCAATATTTCTTGGAAATTTAATTTAATGTAATTTAAAAAAAACATTTGTCTAAGTAGTCTAAAATAATTATTTATTTGTTTTATTAAATAAAGGGCCAATTTTTTTACCAAAATACTAATTTCTAGGAGTTTTTTTAGTTTACTTTTAGTACAGGTACTTAGGATAAAAAAAGGTGCTACCATTGGGTTTAAAACTCAAGACACTGCTAGGAAGGGAAATATCCAACCCTTTGCCGCACATCCACATCTAAAAGAACCTTGTCACCGCACACTTCTATAGCATACATACCATCACCATTGTACAAACCTGTAGCCCTTACCTTGCTCCATTGCTACTCGCAAGTAGCCACATAATGCATCCCCCTTAACCCCATAATCTTGTATCCCTTATCTCCCTAAATCACCACCCCGAACACCTTCATTTGAAGCACCCAACCACCACACCTAAACCATCCTTAAAATTGCCACCCCTATCTCTAAACCTTACAGGTGGCTACTCACCTAACTGTCGAAAACTAAAACCACCTTTAATATATTTTCTAACTCCAATGCCAAGAGTCCCTTCGTCTAGCACCATTCCACAAAGTGACCAGTATGCTATAATGGATATATTACAACACATGCATTGGCATCAATAGACTTATTGGAGATATGCAAAAAATATATACATACGAGATGACTTGATTAGAGATGCATTTAAAAAATATTTCATAACCCCTTTGTTTTTATGCCTGAATTTCCAGACTTCATATTTGAGCCATGAACTCCATTCTTGAGAAAGGAGCAAGATGACTTAAGCACTCCCAAAAAGGACAAGAATAATGTAAAATTAGAGTCGGGTATTGAGATATTTTGAGCTTTTAGTTTTAAGTTTTTTTAAGGATAATTCTATTTCTTGCATAATAAAACAATCAGTTGAGGTCATTAATAAAATTGAACAATTTTCAAAATAAAAAGTGTGACAATAGATATGTACATGTCTAAGATTAGATTTTTTTTCTTTATTTTAGGAAAAGCTTGGTATTCAAGTAATCAAACTTGAGTCACCTCCCTTTCTTGGGATCTTACCTGGTGTACAACATCTATTCACTTCTCTATTTTCATTTCTTCTATCTATCGTGTTTAACAATGGGAACATTGTTCATCTTAAGTATGGGAAACCAAAAACTGAATTGTTCTTTTCAAGAATACATTTTTCCTATCAAATAGTGATTAAGTTATTTTTTCTCAAAACTTTAATTTTTTGTTGATTATGAGAAACTTTAGTATAAGTAAAGTTTGATTATTTCAACAATTGTTCTGTTAGCTGAAGTATGACATAAATGTTAGTCTTAATAAAATATATTAAACAAACCATGAAATTTTCAATTCCTTAGAAAAACTAACATGCATGGAAGTTTAAGCCTCTAGAATTGATTTAGTAATTTCTTGAGGCGAAATCCTAGGAAGCATGACATTTTTGAAAATGATTTAGGCAGACTTTGTTTGGACCGTTTGAGCCTTTCAAACTAACCTTAATGAATATTTATCCCTTGAAACCCGACTTTGAGAGTATATGATATGATTTTATTGGAACATTGCATACATGAGCCATCCATTCTTTAATATTTATCTCTAAATTGTCCCAAACACTAACTCATTTTATCTAGAATATTCTTTGAAAATAAGTTTGACGAAGTTGAGAAGAAGTATCAAATGCTCAAAATATTGTAGTACATGTAGTAATATCCACGAGCCTAAAAAAAGAACATGTGTACTAAAAAAATAGATGTACAAGGAGCATGTGTACTCAAGTTCAAAAATAGTTGGTGAATTTGAGGGTATCTATTTTGAAGGACCGATGCAAGCTGAGTATAAGGTTTTTAGCTTAAAGATATCTATCTTTTACCTACCCTAGCCAAACCGTGTTATAACTTATTTAAAATACCTATTGATTCAGATTTTTGTGTCGACTACTTTAGTGGAGAGAAATTGCTAAACTCAACTCATGAAGGCATAATTAAACTTAGGGATTGCAACTTAATCTTAAATGAGAGAATAAAAGTTCATTGGTAAAAATATGGCATATATTTATTAAGAAAGCATTTAGTTTATTTTTGCTGTCATGATAATAATTGAGGATGAATACTCTGTATATTTAAGTTGCGTAATTTCAGAATTTTTGTTATTAAGCACAATTGTACTAAACTCATAATTTGGGAAGAAATTATTTTTGAAGAAAATTTTCAAAGGTGATTTTCTTAATCTTCATTTACAATTTATGCATTACTTGGGATGAGCAATGAATTAAGTTTGGGGGTGTAAAAACACTAAAATATATAGATTTTTTAGCACCTTTTAAACATGAATTCATGCAAATTCTAAGTAATTTCTATTGAATTTTATTTTTTATTATAAAATAATTAAATTAAGCTTAAATTATACTGCTTTGCGAATCTTAGTTATCAAATTTGCATAATTTGACTAATTTTTGACAGTTATGCACAAGAAGTGAAAAATCAACTTAGAAATCACCTTGAATGAATCAAGTATCGAGGCACCTTGGGAGCTTAAGATAATGAATTAACAGTTATTGAGGACCCAAATCCATGCTCTTGGACCTATTTGAATGAATTGGTCCAATTGAATATTATCCCAAAAATCTAACAACTTGAAGCGGATGAAAAAGGGGCCTAAATTGAGAAACTAAAAAGAAGAGATGGATGAGCCTAAGAAAGCAACCCAATACTGACCCAATTGCTTCCCAAATCAGCTAATTAAGCTGATTATAATATTTTCAAAACAACCCTTAATTTAACCCCTCTACTTTTGGTGCATTTTCACTTGGGCATTAAGCTAAATTTAACAAAGCCATCTCAACCCCTTTCCCAACTATCAAGGGTCGGCCATGCGAAGGGGGATTGATAAACCGTAATTTATACATATTTCTATCCCATGCTTAGCACAGTTTATGGATGATTTTTCCTTAAAATTGGTGAATTCGATGCTCCTAATGCCTTAGTTTCATGTTTATACTTAG
This sequence comes from Gossypium hirsutum, assembly GCF_007990345.1. NCBI lineage: Eukaryota > Viridiplantae > Streptophyta > Magnoliopsida > Malvales > Malvaceae > Gossypium > Gossypium hirsutum. The sequence goes on along the minus strand of NC_053431.1, from coordinate 25,451,867 downwards.
GTGAGCATAGGAGAGTGAAAGGAATAAGAAACGAGCCAAAAACGAAAAAAATGGGCCAACGTATGAAATCAACACGACCTAGAACTCCTCACACGAGTAGACCACACGGCCGTGTCAATTTGGTAGAATCAAAGCACAACTCACACGGGTGGACCACACGCCCGTGCCTATTTAACAGGCTAGACCACAGCCTTAAGCAATCGCACACAGGCGTGTCACACGGGTGTGTCCCTGCCGAGCCTAAGTTTAGTCCAACTCGGAAAAGGCCAATTTTGAGGGTTCTTAGGCATTCCAAAGCCTATAAATACACCCTAAAGGAGGAGGAAAATAGACATAGAGGGAAGAAAGCAGGGAACTACTCAAGGAAAGCCGATAGATCCATCTCAGAAGTCGGATTCATCATCAAGACTAAAGATTTTGGGTTTTTCTTTATGTTTCGTATTCATTATTCTTCTGAGATGTTTACCTTTTTAGTTATGAACTAAAACCCCTAAATACCTAAAGGGAATGAAACCTAAGACAGATCTTGTTATTATTATCTGAATTGTATGATAAATATTTGACTTGATCTTAATTATGTGTTCTTAATTCTTGTTTTGATATTTCAGGATGTTGATTCAAGTTAAGCTCTTATTCAGAGGAGGAATAGACCCTATCTAAGAGTACATTTGTCATAATTAAGCGGAGTTGGTTGCGCGCCTAGAGATAGGGTGACAAGATTTTGTCGGATTAGGGTGAAACCTAATAAGGGGATCCATAGATCGAGTTAATGCAACCCTAGGGAGTTAATTAGAAAGAGATTTCAATTATTCAACCTAGGGTTAGACGTTGTTAGTCTCGAGAGAGATAATAATATAACTTAGGGATTTCTACGGATCAAGTCAAATGAATAAATCATCCGATTCAGAGTCAAATAACAAGTGAAGTCTAGGTGGATTTTTCCTTAGGTATTGTCTCAATCAATCGAGTTTTCCAAAAGTAATTCCCCAATTCTATTTTCTGTAAATTCTTAGTTTAGTTAATTAGCTAGTTAAAACAAACCCCATTATTCTTAGGCTAGATACTAAAAAACAGTCATTACTAGTACTTTTAGTTCCTTTGGGTTCGACAATTCGGTCTTACTAAAACTATACTACTATTCGATAGGTACACCGGCCTTCATCGTGATAATAGTTAGTCTCAAGAACGATTCATTATAAATATTTAAAACCTGTCACGAATATCACGTATCAAGTTTTTTGCGCCATTGCCGGGGAACTAAAATATTAGGAACACTCAATTTTTATTACTTTAGCCATTTACTTTTACTGCAATTTAAATTTTATTCTAATTTTTATTAATAATTCTTCTTTTTCCCTTTTTCTGGCAGGTTCTTATATTTTATGACTAGAAGAAACCCGTCAGGACCATTACTTTTTGACAGTGAAATCGATTGCACAGTTTGCAGAAACCAAAGAGAAATAAAACGAAGCTTAAGATGCACAGAGAACGAGCAAGAGGACGATATTCAAACCCCAACCGAGGAGATGGCTGAAAACCAAGAAAATCCGCTACCTCCTGCAATTACTGTTAATTAAAATCTTGCTCTGCGCACTATGTATGATTATACTAAACCTAATTTAACAGGAACTGAGTCAAGTATAGTTAGACTTGCTATTGCTGCAAATAATTTTAAACTGAAACCTAACACAATTGAAATGATACAACAGTTTGTTCAGTTTGATGGTTTACAGGACGAGGATCCCAACGCTCACTTGGCAAATTTCCTAGAATTTTGCAATACATTTAAAATCAATGGCATTTCTGATGATGCCATACGTCTTCGGTTGTTTCCCTTTTTGTTAAGGAATAAGGCTAAGCAATGGTTGAACTCGTTGCCACGAGGGTCAATCACTAATTGGGAACAAATGACCAAAAAATTTTTATTAAAATATTTTCCACCGGCTAAAACAACCAAATTACGTAATGATATCTCTTCTTTTGTGCAAATGGATTTAGAAACACTTTACGATGCATGGGATAGATACAAGGACCTTTTGAAAAGGTGCCCTCACCATGGGTTACCGCTTTGGCTACAGGTTCAAACGTTTCATAATGGCCTGAATCCTTCGACTTCGCAGATGATTGATGCAGCCGCTGGAGGAACTATCAATAATAAAACACCTGAGGTGACTTATGAATTTATTGATAAGATGTCACTGAATAACTATCAGTGGCAAGTTATGAGAACAAAGCTGACAAAAGCAGTCGGTGTTTTCAACCTCGACACAGTGACTATACTATCTAACCAAGTAGAACTCTTAAATAAAAAGATTAATGGTTTGTATGGTTCTACTCAGGTACATCCAGTGATGAGGTGCGATTCGAATGAAGGAGGAGCATGCACAGAGTATCAACCCTTCAACCCTAGCATCGAGGATGACCAAGTCCAATATATGGGTAACAATAACTCTAGATCCCAAAATAACCCATATAGTAACACTTATAATGCAGGTTGGAGGAACCATCCCAATTTCTCCAGGCTTTCAACAACCACCTTACCAGCAAGAAAAGAAGCTGAACCTTGAGGAGATGCTAACCAAATTCATCTCGGTGTCAGAAACTCATTTTCAGAATACTGAGACAACACTTAAAAATCAAAAAGCATCAATCCAAGGGCTCGAAACTCAAATTGGACAGCTTGCCAAGTTGATTTCTGAACGACCACAACGTAGCTTGCCAAGCAATACAGAATCTAGCCCAAGGGAGCAACTCAACACGATTACTAGTCAAGATAAGGAAGGGTTAGTCATACTTGAACCAGAACCAAGGCAAGAAACTGAGATAAGCAAAGGTAAAGGTGAGGTAGACCACAATGAGCAAAAATCAGTAAGTACAGAATACAAACCTCGTGTGCCATACCCTAATGCGACAAGGAAAGACTATTCAGATGAACAATTCGGTAAATTCCTTAAACTCTTAAAAAAATTACATATTAACTTACCGTTTATTGAAGCTCTATCGTAGATTCCAAATGCAATGAAATTTTTAAAGGAGCTTTTAGCAAATAAGCGGAAGTTGGACGAGGCTTTACATGTGAAGCTAAACATAGTTTGCTCAGCTATTCTACAGAATAAACTACCCAACAAACTAAAAGATCCAGGGAGTTTTACGATTCCTTGCTTAATTGGTAGTTTAGATGTTAATAATGCATTAGCTGATTTAGGGCTAGTTTTAGCGTCATGCCTTACAAAATGTTTAAACAACTAGGTCTTGGGAAACCCAAACAGACTAAGATGAGCATTCAATTAGCAGATAAAACTATAAGATTTCCTAGGGGTATTATTGAAGATATGCTAGTTAAAATAGATAAATTTATATTTCCTGTTGACTTCGTTGTTCTAGACATAGAGGAGGATAGCAACACCCCTTTGATTTTAGGAAGGCCCTTTTTAGCAACTGCTAGAATGATTATTGATGTTGGCATAGGTGAGCTCACAGTTCATGTGGGATACGAAGCAATCACCCTTCAAGCTCCAATTTCGGCAACATTCTACTAAAATTGAAGGTGATTGTCCAAACCATTCTACTAAAACTGACAATATTGTGCAACATACTTTGCAGGAAATGAGTTTGAAGGAAGTACATGAGCCATTTTCAAGCAATAGTAGAGGACGTATTCATGAAGAACGAAGGCTACAAATCGAGGAGCTAGATGAATGAAAGACACATAAACCGAGAACACACGATAAACCAAAACTATGCCAGAACAAGCTCAATACCTCACCAAATCAACTTAAGGTTGGAGATAAAGTTTTACTAGATACCGCAGATCCTCACATTATCACTGCCAAACCAAATGAAGAAATTCCTCTTGCAGTACTTAGCATTTTCTCATTCGATATAGTCAAGGTAAGTCATCCCAAGTTCGGCACTTTTAAGGTAAACAATACCCGCCTAAAACCTTATTTTGATGAGATTCACAGCAGGACTGAGGAGTATAAACTCCTCAAACAACCATACCATTCAATGGAAAAGTAAGTTGAGCTTAGACTATAAATAAGCGCTTCTCGGGAGGAAACCCGAGCACTAACAATATTACTTTCTTTAAATTTTAGTTTTTAAAATCTAACATACTAACCAAATCATTGAGCACAGGTTTTTCAGAACCACAAGGGCAAGCACACGGGTGGACTTATAGACTTATGGACTAATGAACCTCTACCACCGCTGGAGTATCCTCCTCCACCCTCACGCTGATTATTCTCCAAAACTCTAGTTCAAGGAAATTCATTCATCACTCAAGAAGTTTCACTTCTCTCCCTATCTTATATTTATATTCATTTCTATATATCTATCTTTGTACATTGAGGGCAATGTACATCTTAAATGTGGGGGGTATTCATTTTACTATCAGAAAAATCCCTGAATGATTGCCTTGTTTTTTTGAAAAGCTCTCATATCATGTTTAGGATAAATTTTGATTGATTTATGACTTTTATTGATATAACTTGAATTAAAACATAGGCATTTATGCATTTATTGTTTAAACTTTAAGACATTAGGGAATCGAGCATGATAAGTTGATTTTTGAAGAATAAAAAACTTTTAGGTTGTTTCCCCAAGTTTAGGTATTATTTTGAGTTGGAATTCACAAGTTTAAACATCAAAAAACCATAATTTTTGTGAGATCTTGAGCCTTCAAGAGCATCTATTAATTCTTTCATGCTCACTTTCATTATGAGTGCGTCAGTATTGAATTGTTATTCTATAACTTACTTGATTATGCATGTCAAGACCACACCATTTGATTTGATATGGCAAAATGAGAAAGGCACTTAGGTTTAACCCACTCACTCCATAAAAGCCTACCTTCACAATTAACCCTTAGTGAACTCCCTTGAGCCTAACAACCCATTCATTGATGTACCCTCAATATTAACCCATAACTCATTATTGTTGAAATCCCCTAAATTAATTTGATCCCTATTTTTGTCGAGATTTGAGTTGGAATAGTTGTTTAGCTATGTTTTATTCTATTTTGTAATTTGACTTGTTCCTAAAATATATATATACATGTATACATTTTAGTAGTAGTGATTTTCTGAGCTAAAGAATTAAATTCCATATTCTGAGGAAAAATTCTGTTATACGCAATTGATGACTAGACATTTTTGTAGCTAGGCAATTGTTCAATTCAATCTCGATTCTAACCCTTTCTTTCAGCTTGTGACCACACCCTCTAACCAAAGCCACGTTACAACCCTTGAAAGACCTTTTGATTCATGTTTTATCTCAATTTATAGTGGTAGAGATTTGATTTTCATGCAAGCCGATGGTAATGACTTTTCATTATTGGCTATTGAGTGCTTCATTTATTGTCCTTAAACACCTCGAGTGATTTGAGTGAATCTTTAGTGAGGATGTGAAACTCTGTGACATTTTGAATCAAAGGTAATTACTTAGACGAGGGGAGACACCTATATTTTCATGATAAAATGCTCAACTTGGAATGTTTGAAACTTTGATGTTCTTTCAGTTGAATTTTCAATGTATGATTGCCTACGGATTATTTTGAGATATTATCGATAGAAATTATAAGTTGAGAAGAATTTATTTTGATTATGAGTTGAGGATTTTGCTTGAGGACAAGCAAATGCTTAAGTGTGGGGGTATTTGATAAACCGTAAATATACATATTTCTATCCCATGCTTAGCACATTTTATGGATGATTTTTCCTTAAAATTGGTGAATTCGATGCTCTTAATAACTTAATTTCATGTTTATACTTAGGTGAGCATAGCAGAGTGAAAGGACAAGAAACGGGCCAAAAACGGAGAAAATGGGCCAATGTACGAAATCAACACGGCCTGGACCTCCTCACAAGGGCAGACCACACGATCGTGTCAATTTGGAAGAATCGAAGCACGACTCACACGGGTGGGCCATATGCCCGTGCCTATTTAACAGGCTTGACCACGGCCTTAAGCAATTGCACACGGGCGTGTCACACGAGCGTGTCCCTGCCGAGCCCAAGTTTAGTCCAATTCAGAAAAGGCCAATTTTGAGGGTTCTTAGGCATTCCAAAGCCTATAAATACACCCTAAAGGAGGAGGAAAATAGACACAGAGGGAAGGAAGCAGGGAACTGCTCAAGGAAAGCCGATAGATCCATCTCAGAAGCCGGATTCATCATAAAGACTGAAGATCTCCCCTCAATTTCCCTTTAGGAGTTTTGGGTTTTTCTTTATGTTTTGTATTCATTATTCTTCTAAGATGTTTACCTTTTTAGTTATGAACTAAAACCCCTAAATACCTAAGGGGAATGAAACTTAAGACAGATCTTGTTATTATTATCTGAACTATATGATAAATATTTGATTTGTTCTTAATTATGTGTTCTTAATTTTTATTTTGATATTCTAGGTTATTGATTCAAGTTAAGCTCTTATTCAGAGGAGGAATAAACCCTGTCTAAGGGTACATTGTCATAATTATTTGGATTTGGTTGTTCGCCTAGAGATAGAGTGACAAGATTTTGCCGGATTAGGGTGAACCTAATAAGGGGATCCATAGATCGAGTTAATGCAACCCTAGGGAGTTAATTAGAAAGAGATTTCAATTATTTAACCTAGGGTTAGACGTTGTTAGTCTCGAGAGAGATAATAATATAACTTAGGGATTCCTACGGATCACGTCAAATGAATAGATCATCCGATTCAGAGTCAAATAACAAGTGAAGTCTAGGTGGATTTTTCCTTAGGTATTGTCTCAATCAATCGAGTTTTCCAAAAGTAATTCCCCAATTCTATTTTCTGTGAATTATTAGTTTAGTTAATTAGCTAGTTAAAACAAACCCCATTATTCTTAGGCTAGATAATAAAAAAACAATATTATTAGTACTTTTAGTTCCTTTGGGTTCGACAATCTGGTCTTGCTAAAACTATACTACTGTTCGATAGGCACACTTGCCTTCATCGTGATAACAGTTAGTTTCAAGAATGATTCATTGTGAATATTTAAAACTTGTCATGAGTATCACGTATCAGGGATTTACTGCTATTTTTAGCTAATAAAAACTATCATCTCCCACTATAAATATCTCTCCTCACCTCCTCATTTCTTATCAACTCATTCACACCATTCATCGTTCACTCATCTCTTTCATAATTTCTTTCCTTTACTCTCTTTACCTTCCCAAATTTCTCCCTATCCTTTGTCAGTTTCCCCTCTTGAGAAAGACCTAGCTTTCCCCTTGGAGCTGCAACAATTGAGCATTCATGAAGGTCTTTGATTGATAGAACAAGAAAAAAGGAAGGGAAGGACGCTAGTCTGGCTTTAGAGAAACACCAAGATTTGTTTTCTAGTTTCCTTCTCCAATTCTTTTCAGTTTATTTTGTGATAAAAAAAACATGAATACTTATTGTTTTGATGCTTGTATTTTAATTAAAATGACTTAATTTGTGTCTGTGTTAGATTGATTGCATTCTATTACTTAGATTATTAAAATCATATTTGTGCTGTTATAGGCCTTAGTAAGTTGTTCAATTAGATAAAATCATGCATATGTTATTCTTGTATTATAATTGTAAGATAACTATCGAATTGATTATTAATCAGATAGAAATTATAATTAATCGGCACAATATCTAATTGGTGCATGTTTAGCCTTCTAAGGTAATTGAAGGTTAAATTAGCAATCATATTAAACAATATTCTTGCTTTGCATAACTTGTAAGATTGTTGTGATTAAATTATAGAAATATATTTACTTCACTCTGTCTTATACTTACTTACAAAAATTGATTAAATTAATTCAGCATAGGAATATTTTTACTTCACCCTGTCTTATACATTCACTAAATTGATTAAATTAATTTAGTATGTATGTATGTTAACAAAATACTAAGTTGTCATTAAATTATTCGTAACAACATGAACATAGCTTTAATAATTCTAAGTTAAATAATAAAATTAATCTAACACACATATATCATATTGATTAAAATCTTTTTTCGAAATCATGCATTGGATATTTTACTTTTACTTTTAATTGATTAATTAGTTAATTCTTAATTTTGAGATCACCCTATTCAAAACAATTATTTCCATCTACGAATTTGTTTAATTTTTTTACATTTCATAAATATTTTCTTACATAGTCCCTATGGATACGATAACTTGACATAATTGTCACTTTATTACTTGATACAATTATGTACACTTGCACATTCCTATCAATCCACTAACACTATACACACTTGACACGAAGTTGCTTCACCATTGGTTATATATAAAGAATCACTCCACCATTTAATGCAAGTCATTCAATACATGTAACACCTCTTACCTGTGTTCGACACCAGAACAGGGTACGAGGCATTACCGGACTTAAACTCAAACAAATATTCAAAACCAAGACATGAATTTCCACTCAAATTTAAAAAATTTCAAAAATATTCATATCATCCCTTAAACAAGCCCACAAGGCCCAAAACATGCATTAGGAGTGCTTCGGGACTAAACTGAGAACTTTAGAAAATTTCACAACACTTAGAAAATTTTTACTAAAATAGGGGTCACATGCTTGTGTGGCTTGGGACACACCCGTGTGGTCACACACTCTCGTGTCCCTAACCCGTGTAACCCTCTATTTATGATGTCATCAAAAAATTGAAGACACAAGGCCAAGTCACATGCCCATGTGCTTAGGCTGTGTGGGTGATTTAATTTTCATAATTTTTCATAAAATAGGTGCAAACTTTGTAATAGTCCAGTTTTGACCCTAGTCAAAATAGTAGTTTCGAGACCACAAATCCAAGTTTGAAAAATATTTTAATATTATTTTCTGTGTCTGTGATATGTGAATTTATATCTGTACAGTTTCTGTGATTTAATTTGTCTGTTTCTGTGCTTAATTATGAAAAAGGATTAAATCGTGAAAAGTGTAAAACTTGAGTGCTAGATGATAAAGCACCTATTTGGCTTGGCTTTTAAAATAAAGGTCCCTGCATGTCAATTGTACCATTTTTTTAAATGGTGGACAATTATGGGCATTAGTGGATGGAAATTTATGTTTTAATAATAAAGGCAAAATGGGAAATTGATTAATATGTTAATATTAATAAAAAAAACAAAATGTGGCCATTTTGCTCATATTTCTCTACTGAAATTAGAAAATAAGAAAAGGTTTTAAGCTTCATTTCATTCGGCCATGAATATCTATGATTAAGGTACGAATTTTCGTCTATTTTTCTGTGATCGTTGCTTTGTGTTCTTCAAAGCCCATGTCTAAATTTCTGTTTCTGTTAACGATTTCATGAAATGCCATTGTTGATATCATGAGTTTTTTGATGTTTTTGGATGAATTATGAAGGCTTGTTAGATCAGTTATATGTTTTGTTCTTGAATTTTTGATAAAATGAGCTATTTCGGCTAATTTGTGAGAATGAGGTTTTGAAGGACTAATTTGTTAATTTAACATGTTGTATGGGCTTATATAGAAGCCATGAAAATTCGACTAGCCCTTGTTGCAAATAAATTTTACATATTGGTGATTTTGTGAAAAATAGACTAAATTGTCAAAGTGTGAAAATGTAAGGGCTAAAATGTAAAGTGCCCTAAATATGTGTATATGGATTAAATCGAATGAAATGAATGATTAAATGGTTTAATTTATATTGTATTAGATCAAGAACAAAGAAAATCAGACTTAGATCGAGGGAAGTCCAAAGTAGTCGAATAGCCAACTCATTTTCGTCCGAAATTCGTACAAGGTAAGTCAAACTACACTTATGTGTTAAGTTGATTAAATTTTGTGTTTATAAACTGCTATCTGCATTGGACAGTCTTGAGAGCTTGATAAAAGAACATTGGTATTGATCTAAATTATCATATAAGACCGTGTCTGGGACACTAGCATCGATTTGAAATTTACGTGTAAGACCATGTCTGGGACATCGGCATCGTATCTGTTTTCGTATAAAACCCTATCTGGGATAGAGGCATCGATACTGAATTACATGTAAGACCACGTCTGGGATGTCGGCATTGTACTTGTCTGTGAATATCTATTCCATTTCTGGATTGTCCGATGATAAAGTATGAGATATGAAATGTATAATTCATACAGGTATGTTTGTATCGTACTAGATTTCTGAATAGAAAAGACAATGTTTCTGTGAAGTAAGGAATATTCTATGAGACAGTTGTGAAATCTGGCCATTTACTATTATTTTTATGTTATAATAGTTGGGAATTTATATTTGACTTACTAAGCTCTTCGTAGCTTACTTTGTGTGATTTCTGTCTATTTTACAGTTATCGTAGCTACTGAAGGCTCGGGATAGTCGAGGATTGTCACCACACTATCAAGCTCTTTTTGGTACCTTTGAAAGTGTTAATATTGCTAAGTATGGCATGTATAGGCTAGAATGTCTATGTATTAAGTTTTGAATTGTATATATGTTATGCCATGTCAATTGGCTAGCAAATGTTAAGTTTTGTGCATAGTTTTGATGCATGTTTTAAAATGTATTATGTTCTAATGTGTTTTGGTCATATTTGAGCATTGAATTGGTTGGAAATGTTGGTATACTTGCTGCATATTAATGTTTGTAGGATTGGAACCATATGGGGTGGCAAATTGGCTTAAACCAAGCCTGTATTGTGCCACACGGCCAGGGAACACGAGTGTGCCTTGTGGCCGTGTGAGAAAGTCAGTAGCTAGCTAAATTTTACACGGTCATGGCACATGGCCATGTCTGTTGGCCATGTTAAAAAGTCAGTATAGGACCTCTTTTTGGCATGTTTGGACCACATGGGCATGTCTTGTGCCCATGTGAGTCACACGGACGTGTGACTTGGTCACATTTGAAAATATTGATTAAGTTCTGAAATTTTTGAAAGGGTTCAGTTTAGTTCTGATCTTCCCTTAACATACGTTTTAGGTCTCATATACCATCTTAATGGATGAATTGTGGATGAATATTTATGTATTGATATTTTATGATATCTGTGAATCTATGTTACTCTGAAATGCTCTGTCTGTCCGGTGACTCCCCTTTCCTATTCCGGTGACGGTTACGGGATAGAGGTGTTACATTTTATTGGTATCAGAGCTATGGTTTAGTCGGTTCTAGGACTACCATAGTGTATATGAGTCTAGCTATACATGCCATATATTTGAATCTGTGATAGTGTAATGACTCCTGACTTTGGAATGTGTTATTATATAGCAATAGATCCCAATAGAGCCGTAGCTGACGATGTTTAAAGTAATGCGCCTGCTCCGGCGCAAGGGACGGTGCAAGATGATTCTCGACCTACTATGAGTAGCCGTGATAGCGAGGCTAAGCAAGCCTTCTATCAGATGATGAATGAATGGTTCACCCAATACATTAGAACCAATCTGACTACACAACAACCTCCACCCCCGGTTAATCCTTCTCAAATTCCTGTTGTGACTTCTGTGAATCCGGTTCAGCTAAATAGACCACCGGTCGATAAGATTAGAAAGTATGGGGCTGAAGAGTTTCGAGCTACATCGAATGATGATGCTGAAAGAGCCGAATTTTGGTTGGAAAATACGATACGGGTATTTGATGAAATGTCTCTGAATCCAGAAGAATGTGTTAAATGCGCCATTTCACTTTTAAGAGATACGACGTATCATTGGTGGAAAAGTTTAATATCTGTGGTTTCGAGTGAACGGGTTACCTGGGATTTCTTCCTAGCTGAATTTTAGAAGAAATACATTAGTCAGAGATTTATTGATCAGAAACGTAAAGAGTTTCTTGAGCTTAAATAGGGCCGAATGTCTGTTACTGAATATGAACGGGAATTTGTGAGATTGAGCCAGTATGCTTGGGAATGTGTATCAAATGAAGCAATAATGTTCAAAATATTTGAAGATGGACTAAACGAAGATATTCGTCTACTAGTGGGGATTTTGGAGATTAAAGACATGGTAGTGCTCGTTGAGCGAGCATGTAAAGCTGAAGAATTAAGCAAAGAGAAAAGCAAAGCTGATTTTGAAGCTAGAGATGCTAGGAAAATATCTTCGAGTAAATTATTTCAGTATGGGTTAAAGAAATTTCGAGATGATCAAAACCTTTCAAATACTAATGTGGGACATTCAAACCAAGATCGAGCTAGATCGTATTCGAACACCAGAGCCCCTGTTACTTCTATTGCAAGTGTTGGAAATGTCTGATCTGAGAAATCTGAGTGTAAACATTATGGTAAAAGACATCCAGGAAATTGTAGATTGAATGACCGAGCCTGTTTTTGGTGTGGATCCCTAGATCATTTTATAAGAGATTGTTTTAAACCCACTGAGCAAGAGAATGTATAGAATCTGAGACAGAGTAACACCTTAGCTAGAGATAGACCTTCCAGAAACACGAGAAATATAAGTGGTGATCAAAGAGCTACTAGGGATACTGTTGTTAGATCTGAGGCCAGAGCACCTGCTAGAGCCTATGCTATCCGAGCTCGTGAGGAAGCCTCGTCTCCAGACGTGATTACTAGTACCTTCACTCTTTATGATACTTCTGTTATTGCATTGATAGACCCTGGATCAACGCATTCTTATATTTGTATGAATTTAGTGCACAATAAGACTTTGTCTGTAGAGTCTACTGAATTCGTAATTAGAGTATCGGACCCCTTAGGAAAAAGTGTCTTGGTTGATAAAGTCTGCAAGAATTGCCTGTTAATGATTCGAGATATTTGTTTTCCTACTGATCTGATGCTTTTACCTTTCGACGAATTTGATATAATTCTGGGGATGGACTGGTTAACATTGCATGATGCTGTTGTGAACTGTAAAAGAAAAGCCATTGATTTAAGGTGTAAGAATGATGAGATAATTCGAATTGAGTCTAGTGATCTGAATGGACTATCAGCTGTGATATCTGTAATGAAAGCACGAAAATATGTAAAGAAAGGTTGTGAAGCCTACTTAGCTTATGTGTTAGACTCGAAAGTGAATGATAAGAAAGTTGAATCAGTGCTTGTTGTTTGTGAATTCTCTGATGTGCTTCCTAAAGAGTTACCTGGTTTGCCTCCTATTCGAGAAGTTGAGTTTGGCATTGAATTAGTACCTGGTACTACTCCGATTTCAATAGCTCCGTATAGAATGGCTCCGATAGAGTTAAAGGAATTAAAATCTCAGTTGCAAGAATTGACTGATCGAGGGTTTGCTAGACCAAGTTTTTCACCATGGGGTGCTCCTGTTCTATCTGTGAAAAAGAAAGATGGCACAATGAGAATGTGTATTGATTACCGACAACTTAATAAAATGATTATAAAGAACAAATACCCTCTACCTAGAATTGATGATTTATTCGATCAGTTGAAAGGTGCTACTGTGTTTTCAAAGATAGATCTGAGATCGGGTTATTACCAGTTGCGAGTAAAGGACTCTGACATTCTGAAAATACTTTGAAAATGAGGTACGGGCATTATGAATTTTTAGTTATGCCTTTTGGATTAACGAATGCGCTTGCTATCTTTATGGATTTGATGAATAGAATTTTTAGACTGTATTTAGATCAATTTGTTGTTGTATTTATTGATGACATATTGATTTATTCATGTAATGAATCTGAGCACGCCGAGCATTTGAGGATAGTATTACAGATTTTTAGAGATAAATAGTTATATGAAAAGTTCAGTAAATGTGAATTCTGGTTGCAAGAAGTTGGTTTTCTGGGTCATATTGTATCAACTTTCGGTATTCTAGTTGGTCCGAGTAAGATTTCAGCTATTCTGGATTGGAAGCCTCTGAGGAATGTATTTGAAGTTTGCAGTTTTCTGGGACTTGCCGGTTACTACAGACGATTTGTAAAAGATTTCTCGATGATTGCAACTCTGTTGACAAAATTGCTTGAGAAAGATGTGAGGTTTGAATGGTCTGACATTCGGTTAAAAGCTCTATTAATTGAAGCTCCGATATTGGTACAACCTGAGTCAGGTAAAGAATTCGTTGTTTACAGCGATGCTTCGTTGAATGGACTCGGTTGTGTTTAATGCAAGAAGGAAAAGTTGTTGCTTATGCTTCGAGACAATTAAAGCCGCATGAGAAGAACTATCCAACACACGACCTCGAGTTAGCTGCCATTGTATTTGTTTTGAAGATCTGGTGTCACTATCTGCTTGGTGAGAAATGTCACGTGTTTTCTGATCATAAAAGTTTGAAGTATTTAATGAAGCAAAAAGATTTGAATTTGCGACAAAGAAGATGGTTAGAACTTCTAAATGATTACAAACTTGTGATTGATTATCATCCAGGCAAAGCTAATGTTGTTGCTGATGCTTTGAGTAGGAAATCATTGCCTGTGTTGTGTGCTATGGATGCTAATCTAGCACTGTCTGATGATACTTTGGTTTATGCCGAAATGAAAGCAAAACCTTTATTTATACAACAGATCTGTAAAGCTCAGAAATCTAACAATGAATTGATAGTTAAACGGACTCTGTGTGATTCTGAATTCTGGGTTGATATTAATGATTGTTTGAGATTCAGAAATAGACTTTGTGTTCCGAGAAATTCGGAGTTGATTCGGATGATTTTGAGTGAAGCTCACAGTAGTAGATTTTTTGCACATCCGAGAAGTACGAAAATGTATAACAATTTGAAACAACTATATTGGTGATCGGGAATGAAAAAAGATGTTTCTGACTTTGTTTTGAGATGTTTAATCTGTCAGTAAGTTAAAGCTGAACATCAGGTGCCATCTGGATTATTACAACCGATTATGATTCCAGAGTGGAAATGGGATCGAGTGACCATGGATTTTGTTTCGGGTTTTCCTCTGTCTTTGAAAAAGAAAGATGCAATTTAGGTTGTAGTTGATCGTTTGATGAAATCAGCTCATTTTATTCCGATTCGATTTGATTATTCGCTCGATAAGCTAGCTGAGTTGTATATTTCTGATATTGTGAAATTGCATGGAGTACCATTGTCGATAGTATCTGATAGAGACCCGAGATTTACATCGCGATTCTGAAAGAAATTGCAAGATGCTCTAGGTACTAAATTACATTTCAGCACTGCTTTTCATCTGCAAACAGATGGTCAATCTGAGCGGATTATTCAGATACTCGAGGATATGTTGAGATGATGCATTCTTGAGTTTGAAGGTATGTGGGAACAACATCTACCTTTGATTGAATTCGCTTATAATAATAGTTTTCAATCGAGGATTAAAATGGCACCGTATGAAGCCTTATATGGTAGAAAGTGTAGAACTCCATTATATTGGTCTGAGCTCAGTGAGAATAAGATTTGCAGGGTTGATCTGATAAAAGAAACAGAACAGAAAGTGAAAATAATCTGAGATAGTCTGAAAGCTGCCTCTGATTGTTAGAAATCTTATGTGGATTTAAAATGAAAGGATATCGAATATGAGATCGGTGATAAAGTGTTTCTGAAGGTATCTCCGTGGAGGAAACTGTTCCGATTCGGTAAAAAGGGCAAGTTGAGCCCGAGGTTCATCGGATCGTATGAAATCATTGAGCGAGTTAGGCCAGTTGCTTATAGATTAAGATTACTGTCTGAGTTAGAAAAGATTCACAATGTATTTCACGTATCGATGCTTCGATCGACGATACAGATCTGATCCTTCGCATGTAATTTCTCCATTTGATATTGAAATCCATTCTGACATTCGTATTCTATCTCGTGAGATTAAAGAATTATGTAATAAAAGAATTTCGTTAGTCAAAGTATTATGGCATAGACATGGAGTAGAAGAGGCTACATGGGAGCCTAAAGATGCAATAAAACAACAATATCCAAATCTGTTTAACGGTAAGATTTTTGGGGACAAAAATCCCTAAGGAGAGAGAATTGTAACAGTCCGATTTTAACCCTAGTCAGAATAGTGGTTTCGAGACCACAAATCTGAGTCTAAAAAATATTTTAATATTATTTTCTATGTCTGTGATATGTGAATTTATATCTGTACAGTTTCTGTGATTTAATTTGTCTGTTTCTGTGGTTAATTATGAAAAAGGATTAAATCGCGAAAAGTGTAAAACTTGAGTGTTAGATGATAAAGCACCTATTTGGCTTGGCTTTTAAAATAAAGGTCCTTGCATGTCAATTGTACCATTTGTTTAAATGGTGGACAATTATGGGCATTAGTGGATGGAATTTTATGTTTTAATAATAAGGGTAAAATGGGAAATTGATTAATATGTTAATATTAATCAAAAACAAAACAAAATGTGGCCATTTTGTTCATCTTTCTCTACTGAAATTAGAAAATAAGAAAGGGTTTTAAGCTTCATTTCATTCGGCCATGAATATCTATGATTAAGGTACGAATTTTCGTCCGTTTTTGATAATTTCTACGTTTCTGTGATCGTTGCTTCGTGTTCTTCAAAGCCCATGTCTGAATTTCTATTTTTGTTAAAGATTTCATGAAATGCCATTGTTGATATCATGAGTTTTTTGATGTTTTTGGATGAATTATGAAGGCTTGTTAGATGAGTTATATGTTTTGTTCTTGAATTTTTGATAAAATGAGCTATTTGGGCTAATTTTTGAAAATGAGGTTTTGAAAGACTAATTTGTGAATTTAAAATGTTTTATGGGCTTATATAGAAGCCATGAAAATTCGGCTAGACCTTGTTGCAAAGAAATTTTACATATTGGTGATTTTGTGAAAAATGGACTAAATTGTCAAAGTGTGAAAATGTAAGGGCTAAAATGTAAAGTGCCCTAAATATGCGTATATGGATTAAATCGAATGAAATGAATGATTAAATGGTTGAATTATATTGTATTAGATCAAGAACAAAGAAAATCAGACTTAGATAGAGGGAAGTCCAAAGTAGTCGAATAGTCGACTCATTTTCGTCCGAAATCTGTACGAGGAAAGTCAAACTACACTTATGTGTTAAGTTGATTAAATTCTGTGTTTATAAACTGTTATCTGCATTGGATGGCCTTGAGAGCTTGATAAAAGAACATTGGTATTGATCTAAATTATCGTATAAGACCGTGTCTGGGACACTGGCATCGATTTGAAATTTACGTGTAAGACCATGTCTTGGACATTGGCATCGTATCTGTTTTCGTATAAGACCTTGTCTGGGACAGAGGCATCGATACTGAATTACATGTAAGACCATGTCTGGGACGTCTGCATTGTACTTGGCTATGAATATTTATTCCATTTCTGGATTGTCCGATGATAAAGTATGAGATATGAAATGTATAATTCATACAGGTACGTTTGTATCGTACTAGATTTCTGAATAGAAAAGACTATGTTTCTGTGAAGTAAGGAAATATTCTATGAGACGGTTGTGAAATCCAGCCATTTACTATTATTTTTATGTTATAATAGTTGGGAATTTATATTTGACTACTAAGCTCTTTGTAGCTTACTCTGTGTGATTTCTGTCTGTTTTACAGTTGTTGTAGCTACTGAAGGCTCGGGATAGTCGAGGATTGTCACCACACTATCAAGCTCTTCTTGGTACCTTTGAAAGTGTTAATATTGCTAAGTACGGCATGTATAGACTAGAATGTCTATGTATTAAGTTTTGAATTGTATATATGTTATGCCATGTCAATTGGCTAGCAAATGTTAAGTTTTGTGCATAGTTTTGATGCATGTTTTGAAATGTGCTATGTTCTAATGTGTTTTGGTCATATTTGAGTATTGAATTTGTTGGTATACTTGTTGCATATTAATGTTTGTAGAATTGGAACCATATGGGGTGGCAAATTGGCTTAAACCAAGCCTGCATTGAGCCACACAGCCAGGGAACACGGGCATGCCTTGTGGCCGTGTGAGAAAGTCAGTATGTAGCTAAATTTTACACGGTCATGGCACACGGCCGTGTCTGTTGGCCGTGTTAAAAAGTTAGTATAGGACCTTTTTTTGGCACGGTTGGACCACATGGGCGTGTCTTGTGCCTGTGTGAGTCACACGGCCTAGTCACACAAGCATGTGACTTGGTCACATTTGAAAATATTGATTAAGTTCTGAAATTTCTGAAAGGGTTCGGTTTAGTTCTGATCTTCCCTAAATGTACATTTTAGGTCTCGTAGAGCATCTTAATGGATGAATTGTGGATGAATATTTATGTATTGATATTTTATGACATTTGTGAATCTGTGTTACTCTGAAATGCTCTGTCTGTCTGGTGACTCCCCTTTCCTATTCCGACGAAGGTTACGGGATAGGGGTGTTACAGACTTCACATGCCCTGGACACCAGGTCGTGTCCTTCACACAGCTGAGACCCACAGCCATGTCTCTGCCCTTGTGGGAAAAAATAAGGCTATTTACCAAGCCATTTTGTCACCCTTTCTTGCACCAACCTACACAACAACAAGCAACACCAATCCAAGCATATACAGACAACCAATTCAACCATAACTAAGTCATCCACACATCAATTACATGCTATTTTCTATCACATGCAACATCTCATACTTATCATCCCAAACTATGAAAAATCCACATCCATGAAAGACATCATCATATGTATATATATACTTATCCAATATTAGCCAATATCAAATGGCCATTCACAAAACGAATAATCAACCATTATAAGCCAACACATTTGGCCAAATCGAATATGACACATAACAAAATGACGAAGTCCCTATACATGCCATAACTCAAAATAATGTAATCATAAATACCCAAAATGAAAATTTGATAGTGTGCATGGATCTCTGATCGTCTTCGATCCCCGAGTTGGCTTGGTAACACTATAAGACAAGGGAAAAGAAAGGGAGTAAGCTTTAAAGCTTAGTAAGTTCCTATGCAAATAATAGGCACCATAAATACACTTTAACATATATTTAACATAAAGTAAATTAACATAAATGTCATTGTGAATTCATAATCAAGCTTAGTATAGATGTATTTAGAATCTTAACATCATAACTTACTCGATCAAACCAATCTAAGGTTCCGTTAGATATTGAACTTTTTAAGCATGAGTTTTGTGCACATACCTGTACCAACTTGTAACTTACCATAATCTTTCACAACATATCATAATCCTTCACAACTTATACATTGCCGTTAAGTTTCCCATTGAACCACTTGGAATACTAAAGGATACTCGGGATATCTCACACCCATTGTACCATACCAATGCCATATCCCAGATACGGTCTTACATGGGATCTCATATCGATGCCAATAGCCCAACTATGGTCTTACACGAAATCTCATATTGATGCCATATCTAGATATGGTCGTACACGTAATCTCAACTAACCCTAATGTCATGACATTTGTATCCAAACTATTCCTAAGGTTCAACTGGGATTTTCTCGCTTGTTGAAAGAGTAAATTACAATTCATATGATATTAAAGTAATTAAAGCGTAAATAATGATGCATCATTTACATACGAACTTACCTCGGTACCAAAAATAGTAGATAAGGATTTAATTGTCAAACACATTATTCTTTCCCCGATTAAGGTCTGAAATTCATTTTTCTTGATCTATAATAACAACTTAGCTTATTTAATAATCACATTACTCAAATTATTCCAAACATCACATTATGGCAAAATTACATTTTGCCCCTAAAGTTTCATATTTTTACAGTTTAGTCCTTAGGCTCGTAAAATGAAATGCACTCAATTTCTTTGTTACCCAAGCCTAGTTGAACCATAAAAATACTCATATTAGCCCACATTTTTCACCAAATTAGAATTTTACTACCCATAGGTCCGTTTTAGGCCTATTTTCATGAAAAATCACTTTGTAAAAGTTGTTTATCACACCTTAAACATACAATATCTTCCATCAAACATCAAAATACATGCATGTGACACATGGGTAAATTTTTAAACATGAACCCTACTTCAAAATAATGGTAGAAATAGGTAAATCGGGTTACAAGGACTTCAAAAATGTAAAGAACATTAAAACGGGGCTAGAATGCACTTATTATCAAGCTTGAAAGTTGAAGAAACCCTAGCTATGGTGTCCTTAAGAAATTCGGCCAAGGTAGAAGATGATGGACAAAATTTTGACTTGATTTTCCCTTTTTATTCTTTTATTTACTAAATGACCAAAATGCCCTTTTTGCCAAACTTTAAAATTTTATCTCACCATGTCCATTTCTTCCACTAACTTAACAAATGGTTTAATTATCATATAAGGACCTGTAATCTAAAATCTCATAGCAATTGGACACCTTTAACATGTAGAACTCAACTCTTACACTTTATACGATTTAGCCCTTTTGACTAAATTGAGTGCCCAAACATCAAAAGTTTTGAACGAAATTTTCACGAAATCATTCCATGAAACTGAAAACCATAAAAATATAATAAAAACAAATTTTACTACATTAGATTCATGGTCTCGAAACCACTGTTTCGACTAGCCCCAAAATCAGGCTGTTACAATACAAGCCATTCACTTCTCACTACACAATCTAACCCACATCAAAGAAGTTTGTCCTACTCTTCTATTTGAAAAATTTTGCTCTCATACCATGCTTCATTTGATCACTAACTTGAGCATTAAAGTGTGCGAAGGGGGAAGCCCTCCAATGGCTAGTAACCTTGACCTTTACTTTACAAACATCCCTAGCTTAGAGATTAACCATACCTTATGTCAAGAACATTCTCAAGGCCAACTTAGTTTTTTTTTATGCAAGGTGGACCTTAGCTCATGCCAGGATGTCATCTCTAGAGGCCAACTTAGTTTTTTTTTTATGCAAGGTGGACTTTAGCTCATGCCAGGATGTCATCTCTAGAGGCCAACTTAGTTAATTTGCTACACTGGATGGACCTTAGCATGTGTAAAGAGTATCTCATGAAGACTATCTCCCGGATCATCTTGAAGCATATAGATAGCCTAACATCTCACTTAATATCATCTAGTTTGAGATCATCTTCAAAGATTTCAAGAGTTCACTATCATCTTGATGTCTCATCCTTCATTGTCCCTATGTTGCCATTGCCTAGACCAATTTTGAGGAAATTCCACCTTCCTCACTGGTAGACCTCCGCGCTTGAGAAGCTATACTTTAGATGTTATGGTCTAGAAACTTTTTTGCCCTCAACAACTTTTACAAATAGTTGTAGATATTTTAAATTTAAATAGAATTGAATTATTTAGATTTTATTGATTTTATTTTATGTATATAATTTTTTATGTTAAATGTACGTAATTATTTTTAATAATTCATATTGTTAGATTGAAATTTATAAAAAATAAGACTAAAAAATTTCAATATTTTGGGGGATGAAATGTAGCTATAAGTAATGTTCATTTAGAGACAAAAACATTATTAAGATTTGGTATTATTTTATAAATTTTAGAACAATATTTGTCTCCAAATATTCGGGACAAAATTTGTCCTTAATTATTTTGGTATGTTTTTATGTATATAGAGACAATACTCATATTTAAATCTTTGATGATAAATTTGTCCTTAATTGTGAGGACGATTATTCATAATCATTCCTAAAACTTGTCAAAGATTTGATATTAGAAAGTTTTTTAGGGATGACTCAAGTCATCTCTTAATCTATTGGGGATGATTTTCAAACTTTTAGTGTCTTTTTTAATCATCCCCAAACTTCTTAATTTTGTAGTGAAACCCTAATAACATAAAAAAAAATGGCAACTATTTCATCCACACCAATAAGTTATAAGACTACTATTATTAATTAGAAAATTGTATAGAATTAAAAGATTTAAAATTTGGGTCAAGTTCCCTTTCATTATTTGTTATCCATTACTATTTGATACAAATTTAATTGTTATTTCTAAGTGTAATTTACAAGATTCATGGATTAGTACTACACATGAATGATGATAATTAATGTAACGACCCAATATTTATCGATGTTGGAGAATTTGGTTCTAGATCGAATCTTCTTAAACCGTGATAGCTTGGGTATTAAATCGAGTATAGTTATGAGTTAATTATGAAAATTAGTTATGACATTTATAAGGTGATTTTTTTTAAATGATTAAAGAAATAGTAAAAGGAATAAATTATGTAATTGTTAAAACTAGTTGAAATTGATTTGGATTTGAGCAGGGGCTTAAATGGTAATTGAAACAAGGACTAAAGTGTGATTAAACCAATTTTGAAATGTCTTTAATGGCCAAGAATTATCTCAACGGTTTTACCTTCATTACTAATATTAAATTTGTATGGTGGCCATTAGATAAAGGTTAATTAGCTTAATTGTAAAATTAATTATATCTATATAAACAAACTAGTGGGAAACAGAAAGCCATGTTGGGACTATTGTCATCATCTTTTTCCTTCTAGTCATAATAAGAGGAAAGAAAGGTAGGCTTTCATCCTTTCATAGCCGATCATTAATTCATGTGGTAACCAAGTTATTTCTTTGATGTTTTTATAGATTTTTCATGTAGAACCTTCACTCTAGGTAACCCATTAATTGTTTCTAGAAGGTATTTGAGATTATGATGCTAGAGAAAATATAAAGTTTGAGCTTAAAATAGTGTTTATTACTTGGTAAAACTTGTTACATGTTAGTTGCATGTTAATGATGTAATGGTATTTGCTGAATTAATGCTTGATTAAGTTTGAGATATATAACCATTGATATATGTTAGTGCAAAACTTTAGTGAGAAAAATCTTGAACACACGAATGGAACACGAACAACAACTTGAATAGAAAAAGAAAAAATAGGACAAGGCTCCAAGGCGTGTATCAAGTCACTATCTTTAAGGTTCTATTTGTCTCAACCTATAATCGATGTGCAAATGAGTTTCAAGCAACTGAACATCGAGGATACAATCAATCCCGATGACTATTTGAGTTTTCCATTGACAAAAATAGTCCACTAAGCACTGAGTAATGTATAACAAGAAAATCAATTTTGATAAAGAATTTCTGTAGTAATTCTTTAGATGGTCCTAGCGAATACGAAACTTCAATACAACAATTCACACAACAATGCATTCAAAAACCAGCCAATACTCACCATAAACAATAATAAATATAAGCTTAAATTTTGTTCTCATGGAACTTAAACCTTTAACATAACAAACTTTAAATTCAAATATATTGGTCTATACTCAATCTTTTCACCTAAAACCAATTTTGTTCATCTTATTACTCATCTACGACTAATTCCCAACCTTTAAACTACACAAAATCACCCAATTCATGGTATTAACTTTTCGACATGTTTTTGGCTATTTTTTGAAAATTCATTAAAATTCAAGAAATATTTAACGAAACTTCAAGGTAAGTTTAGAAACCTCTTAATAATGTCAAAACCTATTAATTAACACTTTGAAATCACATTTTTACTCAAAAATCTGAACTTCACCATTAACAACTCTAATTTTGGCTTTTATTTAGAACATGCAATTTAATAACTCAAAAATTAGTTTCAAAGGCCAATTAACATTAAAAACTGATAAAAAAGTGAATGGTAACCTTTGGTGGAAGAATAAACGAGTTTTTGATGCAAACATGAGAAACCCACAAGTGGAGAAGATGAAGGAATTAACGGAATTTTGGGGTGTTTTCTTGAAGTATTATGAAGATTAAAGACTTGGGTGATGATGGAAATCAATTGGATGAAGATTTAATAGAAAATTGATTGAGAGAGTTGGAAGAGCAAAGGGACAGCAAGAACAAGCTATGGGTAAAGCTACAGCATAAATGCTCACAATTTTAGCCCTATTATAAATTAGTCCTTTTTCCAAAATTATAGGTTTCCAAAACACTTTTTCAAAAATTGATCTGATTTTCTGAAAACCATATTTAAAAACATTACTGATATACCATATCACAAAATTCCAAACACTCTAAGGCTAAAATTTCCAAAATAACCCTAAAACTCCTAGGTCCTATTTTGGGGTGTTACAAAGAAAATCCAAATTAGACATTACATTACCATATGACATCTTAGGTACATGTTCATTTCAAATATGACATCTTAGGTACATGTTCATTTCAAACTTATATACATATCATCTAATCACTTAAGATCAACCATTTCATATGTTCTTTTAATGTCAACAGCATTCAAAGTTTTAAGATCATTAAAATTCATATTAACCACTCCTATTAAACAACCCTATGTACATTTGTAAACTCTATATACATGCCCAAATATCATATATCACCCTTTCAAACCATCTAATTCAACCCTCCCACAATTTGGCAGTAAAACATATCAAAATAACTTAAATAAACTTAACCTAATCAACCAAATCTTTTATAAATAACATGACATCATATTATCTAAGTAATTGCACACTCAAACTGTTATTTCATGAGCCATTTACATAATCAAAACCATCTACTAAATCCATATGATTTCAACTATCTATATTATTTGCCATTAATCATGCTAACATGGATTTCACACCATATCACTATACAAATAAACCAAAACAAAATCCTAAGTACATGCCACACATAACCGAGATAATGTGAGCTTCTCGACAATTCACCGACATGTTCCTTAAGTTAGCGACCTATAGGGAAAAGGAAACAACAAGGTGAACATATCAAATCGTTAGTAAGTCCATATGAAAATAACAATATGTTAGAATTAAGTGACCCAAATTCTTATTTAAATAAAATACGATAGAAAATAAAATAAAAGTAAAATCCATATAGAACTAGACTTCTTTTATTTTATTTTTGAATATTAAACCTTATTAAACTTCATCTATTTTATATTGATTAGGATAAGGTGTTCAATCCTACTAGAATATGGCTTTACAAGCCTATAAATAGACATAGTCTATTCCTCTTGTACTGATTCATTTTTTCGACATAGTGAATTTTCTTCTCCTCTACCTATGGTTTTTTCCCGAAAGGGTTTCCACATAAAATTTGTGTGTTCTTTATTTTTTATTTTATTTTATTTTTCTCAAATTGGTATCAGAGCTTCTGGGCTATTCATCTCAATCACGGTAATGGTGTCTTTGAAGTATGAAATTTCGCTGTTGGATCACAACACCATATTTGCGTTGTGGCAAATTAAGATGCAAGCAATTCTTGCACAAATGGATTTGGAGGATGCCCTGCTAGGGATAGATAAGATGGCTTCAACATTAACAGATGAAGAGAAGAAGCGTAAGGATCGAAAGGCGTTAACACAATTACATCTGCATTTGTCCAATGAAATTTTATAAGATGTGATGAAAGAGAAGACAGCCGCTGCATTATGGAAGAGGCTAGAACAAATATGTATATCGAAAACTCTAACAAGCAAGTTGCATATGAAGCAGCATATTTATACTCATCGTTTGGAGGAAGGTGCGTCTGTACAAGAACACTTAACAGTGTTTAAAGAAATTCTCTCAAACTTGGAGGCCATGGAGGTTCAGTATGATAAGGAAGATCTAGGGTTGATTCTACTTTGTTCATTGCCCCCGTCTTATTCAACCTTTAGAGACACGATTTTATATAGCCGCGAGTCTCTCACAGTTGATGAGGTTTATGATTCTTTAACTTCGTATGATAAGATGAAGCATCTTGTGGTTAAACCTGACTCTCAGGGAGAGGGTCTCATTGTTCGTGGGAGACAAGATCAAAATGCTGATGATGATCGTGGTAGGACACAGGAACGGAATCCTCATGGTAAATCTAAAGGTAGATCGAAGTCTTCAAACAGAGGTGAAACTTGTAACTTCTGCAAGAAGAAAGGGCACATTAAATCTGAGTGCTATAAGCTACAAAATAAGATTAAAAGGGAGGCTTTGAATCAAAAGGGAAAACAACCAGAAAATTTTGGTGAAGCTGATGTTGTAGAAGATTACAGCGATGGTGAACTTCTAGTTGCTTCTATCAATGATTCTAAAGTAAGCGAGGAATCGATACTTGATTCAGGCTTCACCTTTCACATGAGTCCCAATCGGGATTGGTTTATAACTTACGAAACAGTATCTGAAGGTGTTGTTTTGATGGGAAATAATGCTTTGTGTAAAATCGCAGGTGTTGGAACAGTTAAAGTTAAGATGTTTGATGGAGTTGTCAGAACACTTAGTGAGGTACGACATGTTCCAGAATTGAAGAGAAATTTAATTTTGTTGAGTACTCTTGATTCAAAAGGGTACAGATATACAGCTGAAAGTGGGATTTTAAAGATTTCCAAAGGTTCCCTTGTTGTGATGAAAGGGCAAAGAAAAACTTCCAAGTTATATGTTTTGCAGGGTTCTACTGTTACTGGTGATGCAGTTGTCACTTCCTCTTCCTTGTCAGATGATGATATTACTAAACTTTGGCATATGCGCCTAGGGCATATGAGCGAGAATGGCATGGTAGAATTGAGTAAAAGAGGACTTCTTGATGGGCAAGGAATTTGCAAACTAAATTTCTATGAGCACTGTGTTTTTCGGAAGCAAAAGAGAGTTCAATTCACTAGAGGAATCCATAACACGAAGGGAATATTTTAGTATATTCATTCTGATCTGTGGGGGCCATCCAGAGTGCCTTCGAGAGGTGGAGCTAATTATATACTAACCATTATTGATGATTTTTCCAGAAAAGTTTAGGCGTTCTTCCTGAAGCAGAAAAGTGATGTGTTTTCTGCATTTAAGTCTTGAAAAATTATGATTGAAAAATAGATGGGAAAACAGATAAAATACCTCCACACAGACAATGGCTTAGAGTTCTGTTCTGATGAGTTTAATAGATTATGCAAGTTAGAAAGGATCATGAGACACTTGACAGTTCGTCATACTCCACAGCAAAACGATGTTGTAGAATGAATGAACAGAACGATCATGGAGAAAGTTCGATGTATGTTGTCAAATGCCAAGTTATCGAAGTCATTTTGGGTAGAACCAGCCTCTACTACATGTTTTTTAATCAACCGATCTCCATCCGTTGCCATTGAGAAAAAGACTCCACAAGAGGTATGGTCTGGTAATCCTGCTAATTATTCTGATTCAAAGATTTTTGGGTGTCCTGCGTATGCTCATGTTGATAATGGAAAATTGGAACTGAGATCCATTAAATGCGTTTTTCTTGGTTATAAAGCTGGTGTAAAAGGGTATAAGTTATGGTGTCCTGAAAATAGAAAAGTTGTGATTAGCAAAGATGTTGTTTTTGATAAAACTGCTATGCTACCTAACTTATCTCTTAAAGACTCTTCCAATAAAGAAAATCAAAAGCAGGTGGAGCATCAGATTAATACAGAGTCAACTCCTCAAGCCAGAACAAAAATTGAGAATAAAGTTGCTTCTTTACCACAATACTCTATCGCCAAAAACAGAACTAGAAGAGAAATTAAACCTCCAAAGAAGTATGCCGAGGCTGATCTAGTTGCTTATGCTTTAAATGTGGCTGAAGATATAGATGCGAATCAAGAGCCATCTAATTATTCTGAGGCGGTTAGCTGTGAAGACTCAGAAAAGTGGATGTTTGCTATGCAAGAAGAGATGGAATCACTCCACAAAAAACAGAACATGGGACCTTGTGAAACTTCCTAAAGGTAAAAAGGCTGTTCGTTGTAAATGGGTGTTTAAAAAGAAAGAAGGGACTCCAAGAGTTGAAGAACCTAGATATAAAGCAAGGCTTGTTGCAAAGGGTTACAGTCAAATTCCAGGAGTGGACTTTACAGATGTGTTCTCTCCAGTTGTTAAGCATAGTTCTATTCGAGCTTTTCTTGGTATTGTGGCCATGCATGATTTGGAGCTTGAGAAGTCAGATGTAAAAATTGCATTTCTGCATGGAGAACTTGAGGAGGATATTTACATGCAACAACCAGAGGGTTTTATAGTCTCAGAAAGAGAGGACTATGTTTGCTTGTTGAAAAAGTCCCTTTACGGTTTGAAACAGTCACCAAGACAGTGGTACAAGAGGTTTGATTCCTTTATGACTTCTCATGATTTCAAAAGAAGTAGTTTTGACAGTTGTGTTTACTTTAAGAAAAACAGTGATGGTTCTTTTGTGTATCTACTTCTTTATGTTGATGACATGTTGATAGCAGCAAAAGATAAAGGAGCGATAAGAAATGTTAAAACCCAACTAAGTAAAGAATTTGAGATGAAAGATTTAGGACCAGCAAAGAAGATACTTGGAATGGAGATTCTCAGAAATAGAAAAACAAGTAAATTGTACCTAAGTTGGAAGGGGTACATTGAGAAAGTTCTTTGCAGGTTCAATATGCAGAGTGCTAAGCCTGTTAGTACTCCTTTAGCAGCCCATTTCAGACTTTCATCAGTTTTGTCTCCATAATCAGATGATGAGATTGAGTACATGTCACATGTTCGATACTCTAGTGCAGTGGGATCTCTCATGTATGCTATGGTTTGTTCACGTCCAGATTTATCATATGCATTCAGTGCAGTTAGCAGATATATGGCGAATCCCGGTAAAGAACATTGGAAAGCAGTTCAGTGGATTCTAAGATACTTACAAGGTACTACTGATGTTTGCTTACAGTTTGGAAGAACTAGAGATGGAGTCATAGGGTATGTTGATACTGATTTTGCTGGAGACCTTGATAAAAGAAGATCTCTCACAGGTTATGTCTTTACAATCGGAGGTTGTGCAATCAGTTGGAAAGCCACTTTGTAGTCTACAGTTGCTTTGTCTACCACTGAAGCTGAGTACATGGCGATTACTGAGGCTTGTAAAGAAGCTATTCGGTTGAAGGGACTCTTTAGTGAACTCAATGAAGACCTTCAAATCAACACAGTATTTTGTGACAGTCAGAGTGCCATCTTTCTTACAAAAGATCAAATGTTTCATGAGAGAACAAAACACATTGATGTTCGGTATCATTTTGTTCATGATATTATTGCTTGTGGTGATATTGTTGTGAGCAAAATTAGTACTCATGAAAATCCTGTAGATATGATGACTAAGTCACTTCCTATAACCAAGTTTGAGCATTGCTTAGACTTAGTTGGTGTTCATTGTTGAAGTTAAACCCTTAAGGGGTTTTATGGAAGAGGTGGAGAACTTTTTTATTGAAAGTTCGCGATGAAGAACTTGTTCATTGAAAATTTGTGTCAAGGTGGAGATTATTAGAATTAAGTGACCCAAATTCTTATTTAAATAAAATACGATGGAAAATAAAATAAAAGTAAAATCCATATAGAACTAGACTTCTTTTATTTTATTTTAGAATAAGGTTTTTAAACCTTATTAAACTTCATCTATTTTATATTGATTAGGATAAGGTATTTCAATCCTACTAGAATATGGTTTTACAAGCCTATAAATAGACATAGTCTATTCCTCTTGTATTGATTCAATTTTTCGACATAGTGAATTTTCTTCTCCTCTGCCCGTGGTTTTTTCCCGAAAGGGTTTCCACGTAAAATTTGTGTGTTCTTTATTTTTTATTTTATTTTATTTTTCTCACAAAACATACATTCCCATTTCAACTATTTAAAGTAATTGAAACACAATTGTATAACACATGGAACTCCTTTGGAATCTTTATGCATACATATACAATTTCACAAATTTAGCACAAGGTTAGTCTATTTATAAATTAAGATCATATTGCCCAATTCATATACATGTAAAATCAGGCCATTGAACTTTGCTCATTTGTAAACATATCAATCTCATAATTTTATACAATTTAGCCTGACATAGCATTTTATAATATTAAGACGAATTCAACATATAATAGAGTACTATAGCATTATAACATGTACCATATTATTCAATATTTTACCTTTAGTATAATTTGTTCATCATATAACCAATTGAGCATGTGACTCATATCATTTCACTATCGTTTCTCTTTTTCATTATTCCAATAGCCTAATGAACTATAATAAATAAATTTGGATACATGAGTAACTACATCACACCAAAATGCTCGTAAGAGCTCAAACTAAAACACACCAGGGCACCGAAGCGCACAGCCCATAGGCATCATATAATTAGTATTAATATATGCCTCCACCACACTAGTATAACTCAGTAATCCGCAAAAAAATGTTGGATTCTGGTATAATCAGTAATATCTCCGTACCATCACATATATCTTGAATAGCGCATATAGGCATCATATAATCAGTATTAATATATGCCTCCACCACACTAGTATAACTCAGTAATCTGCAAAAAAATGTTGGATTCTGGTATAATCAGTAATATCTCCGTACCATCACATATATCTTGAATAGCGCATAAATAACCCTATCGGCATGCCAATTGTATCCTATCCTTTAATACATTCACTAGGGCATTTTTACCAAATACAGTTCATTACAATCCGAACAGCCATATACACACTTTTCACATTTCAAATAGCTATCCATTTACAATTTAAACCTTGTAACATCATCATCATAAACATACTATCCAATCATATAAAAATGTCACTTTCATTCGATATAATGTATTTATCCATATTGGCCATTTAATTTATATTTTACGATTCAATCCATTTGATGCCTAACGACAATAATTACATAAGAATTCAAACTATAAGTAAAACAATACAATACAAACATATTATGTGTAACACCCCTAACCCGTATCCGTCGCTAGAATAGGGTTACGAGCCATTACCGGAAAAGATACAACTTTCATACATTCACACAATCACTCAGATCATATTCGAAGCTTACCTTTTTAACTTCAATTAAACGATTCTTGAATCATTAATACACAAAGCACAAAACAATTTTATTATATTTGCATATAACCATATTTATCTTATAGCATAAATTATTATTCATATGGTCAAATATACTTCTTTTACATTGAAAATTCATGCGCAAATTATCATATCAATATGAACCATTTTATAACACAAATGTTAAGTCATATCACCTAATTCGTAAGCTAAATAACATGTCTAACCATCATATATTCAAACAACTTATGAACCATTTCTAAGCATAATTACCAAGTCAAAACATACCTAAATTTATATGCTAGCATAGTAACAAAATTACTAATACACAACCAATTCATTTGCTCACCTATTCAACAATCAAAATTAACCCTTTTAGTCATACCAATTCCACCATTCAATTTTAAATTAAATTTACCATTTAATAATCAAATACAAATGTCAACTTATCACTTTAAATATCAAACCACGAACAAACATGTCATTTGCATACGTATCTAATTTATCTATCATTAGCCGAATATGCATGCACATCATTTACCAATTCCAAGCAAATTTTACAAGACAAAGTATATATCAAATTTTATGTCTATAATGAACCACACCAAATAACCAAAATCACAATATAGCAAAGTCATCTCATAGCTTAACAAAACATGTACCACATTTCACATAATAATCCATTTTCAATCTTCATTGCCGAATACATCCATTCTTGATATCATGCATATCTCATGCATATTACTCAATCATATATATATCCAACTATAATTTCACCTATATGCCATAACCAAATATTCTTTAATACCAACACCTTAACCAAACATAACAACCAAGTTCACATATATTTTTGTCTATGCATGAACCATAGCTGAATCAACCAAACACACATCCAAAATCACCAACCATTTTCAATGCATATAACACATATAAACTTGACTAAAGTTTCATATACTCACATAACATATTAGCCATTTTCGCATGGCTTAATATATACACAACTTTAAACTTAACTAAATATAATCTAGCCTATACATGCCATAGGTTCAAGTTCAAACTTATAAAGTACCAAAAATAGTCGATAGAGTGATAGACTTTGCTAACGATCCTCGAGCTCTTAACTAGTCTCCAAAATCTATAAAACAGAGGTAAACATAAACACACACAATAAGCTATCATAGCTTAGTAAGTCATAAGCAAATAAATAACTCAATTTAACCAAACCAATTCATGCTATCATAATCACATTTAATTTCAAGCTTACAATTTCATGTACAACATATACTTTCTTATATAAAATTTACCTTGGCCGATTATACATATAACTATTATCAAAATAACATTCAATTTCAAAACCATAGTACCATTATATAACCAAATATATATATATACTCATAATCATATACTCTTGATTTAAACTTTAATATCTCATACTTATACATAGCATGTGGCCGAATATACTTCACAAATACACTTACATTTACATTAGCATCATGCATATTTTGCGTCACATATCAAATAACCAACTTACCTTATTTTTAAATAGGTAATCAACTATCACATACCTATTCACTTAGCTCAATTTACATATTTGATCACAACTTATCATTGCCCATTAAACCATTTGGAATTGAATAGGATACTCGGATAATCACACATATCGTACAATGCCAACTTCCCAGACGTGGTCTTACATATAATCACATATCAATGCCACTGTCCCAGACAGGGTCTTACACGAATTCCAATATGATGTCGATATCCCAGACATGGTCTTACACGTAATCACATATCGATGCCAATGTCCCAGACGTGGTCTTACACAAGAACACATATCGAAAATCCTATGTCATGAGATATGTATCCTAGCTATTCCTAAGGTTCGTACGGGGCTTTTAAAAATTGTAACTCGGTCGAATCGAACTCGTAC
Source organism: Gossypium hirsutum (assembly GCF_007990345.1). Classification (NCBI taxonomy): domain Eukaryota; kingdom Viridiplantae; phylum Streptophyta; class Magnoliopsida; order Malvales; family Malvaceae; genus Gossypium; species Gossypium hirsutum. Next base: position 25,419,388 of record NC_053431.1, on the reverse strand, counting down.
ACATAGCTTTCAAGCATATTCACATTTGGCTATCATATATATATTCATATAATTCATTTCAGCATATAAAACTTGTATTTATTTAAAATTAACAACATCTATTTGCTTATAAACTTACCTCAGACAACAGTAATAAAAACGGGACGACTAATCGACAACTTTGGTTTTCCCCCGATCCAGATCTGATTTCTTTGGTTCTTGATCTAAACATATTCAAATTAAAATCATTCAAACATATTTTCACTCAATTTAGTCCAAAAACACATAAATAGGCAAATTATCATTTTACCCCTAACATTTTACACTTTTTACAATTTAGTCCAAATTGCACAAAATAGAAAACATGCAAAATTTGAATACACTATGCTTAGGCTGAATATTCCTTATATTCATACAAGTCCATACATTTCATTTATTTCACATTTTAGTCCCTCAATTTATTATTTTTGCAATTTAGTCATAATTACTCAAAATCATAAAAAATTCCAATACAAAACATATTAATCTAAAACATATCTTTCATAATTCATTAACTAACATCACAAAAATCAATTATTCATCAATGGCATAACCCAAAATATTCATCAAAATAAAAAATTCAAGCATGGGCTTTGTACATTACACTGCAACGATCTCAAAAACATAAAAATTATCAAAAACCGAGCTTCATACATACCTTAATCAAGCTTCAACAATGGTCGAACCTATGGAAACCTTATTTCTTTTTCTTTTATTTAATATTCGGTCATGCAAAAAGAATATGAACACATGGTTTTAATTTTATGTTTTATAGTATATTAACTTAATAATCATTTTACATTTTTAACCTTTATAATAAAACATAAAACCATTATAAACCATGCCTTTAACCGTCCAACTCATTTAATTGTGTCCTAATTGCATTATTAGTGCTTCATATTAATAAGACAAGTTCAATTAAGAGCTTTCATATTTAACTATTAACTTTTCACTTTATGCGATTAAGCCCTTTTATTAAATCGGCACTCAAACGACAAAATTAAAACACAAAAATTTCATGGATATAAATTCACACATAATAAACACAGAATAAAGTTTTAAAATATTTTTCTGACTCGGATTCATGGTCCCGAGACCACCATTCCGAATAGGGTCTAAATCGGGCTATTATATTATGAATTAATAAAGTAAGTCTCATATGAACTTACCTAACCAAAACAACCACAAACAAGACTTCTAGAACTAATCCAAATTTTTTTCTTCTTTTTTTGCGTTTATCTACCGATTGGTTCAATTCCCGATCAATAATATAGTTCAATTCAATTTATCAATTCCTAACATCTTATACCATCCTATTATAAGCATATGTCAATTTAATTTTATTATTCGAATACCCCTTAAACTTTTTCATTTTATTCAATTTAGTCCATCAAACCAATATTGTTATAACTTTCACAATTGAACTTCGTTTTTCATTTCAATCTCAATTATGTCCTTTTACAACCCTCTAAAACCTAAATTTATAGAAATCTCATGACAATTTTATCAAGTGCTCATTTTAGTCGATATATGCAAAACTAACAAAATTTACTTAAAAAATTGTTCTTTAATCATATCTAAGCTTATAATCAAAATATTAAACATCAAAAACTTCAATTTTAATCAATGATAAGTTTAGAAATTTTTAGCAGATTTGAAAATGGATATACGGGTTAGCTGAATTTTTCTAAAAATGGGTAAAAAACATAAAATGTATTAAAAATGGGTAAACAATTCACTTACATGCATGAAATTTTTTTTTGATAAAAAACTCCTAGATGTTCTTCAATGGTGTTTGGGTTTGGCTCTAAGATCAAATGAAGATGATGATAGGTTTTAAATTATTTTTATGTTTAATTAACCTTTAACTTTAATTTAATATAATTTTATCATATAATTTTAAGTAAAATAAAACCTTAACCATCCATACCAATCCATTATGGTCTAAATACCATATAAGTCCTCCCACTTTTACTAAATAACCTTTTAATTAATAAAATTCAATAGCAATCATGTTTTACGTCTTTTACAATTTAGTTCTTTTTTTAATTAATTATTTAATCGCTAAAATTTTTGGACCAAAATTTAATTCACCTATATAACAGCTATGTAAATATTTAATAAAGATATTGACAACTTGATTTACAAAAATGAGATCCCAAGACCTTAATTTCCAAAATCACTTAACTTTCGGTACGCATCATTTGTACCTTGACTAAATGACCCATTAAGAAAATCTATTAAATAATGATTCACTATTATACTATATTTAACTCATAAATATTAATTAAATATATCTATGGACTCTCTTGTCAAAATTGTTGCCCTGAAATAACTTTTTCCAAATAAATGGTGATTTCTAAATATTGCAATTCCTTTGTTAAAAGTCACGATCAGACCATCTTTATATAAAGATGCAATAGATATTAAGTTTCTTTTGAAACTTTGTACATAAGTAACATCTTTCAAAATAATCTTCCTAAAGTTATCAAAACAAAGATGTACATTTCCCACTGCTTCACCTGCCACAATTGTCCCGTTTCCATCCTCAACAATAAATTCTTATATCTAAGATCTTCCATCTCCTTGAGCCTTTGTAGAGAAACAAAAACATGATTAGTTCCTCTTGAATCAATGACTCAGTGATTTATCAAATCCTCTACTAAACAAGCTCCTATCATAAAGAGTTTCATACCTTTGCCTTTGGTGACTAGGCATAGAGGTGAGTAAAATCCGATTCAGGTCAAAAAACTTCATAAAAAAATTCAATTTTGAATTAAATAGTTCGAGTTATTCAGATCAACTCAAATAAAAAATATAATTTTTCAGTTTAACTCAAATATAAATTACACAATTTGAGTTATCCGAAAATCCGAATAATAAAAGGTAAAACTACATTGTTTTGATAAATTTTTACCTTTTCTAAAGTTAAAAGTAAAAACTATTATGTTAAAAGGAAAAACTACGTCTTTTTTATAAATGTTTACCCATTAAGTTAAAGGCAAAACCATTATATTGTTTATGTAGTTAAATAATCCTGTATTTCATCTATTAGTTAAATAATTGGTTCATGTAAATGCAACATTGAGTATAAATAATAGGATTTGTTAATTTGACTTGACTTGACTCAAAACTTTTTGACTCGACTCGTTTCGATTCGAAAAAATTCAAATTGAGTTTGGTTGGTAAAATAGGATTCGTCAACTCGACTAACTCAAAATTTTTTAACTCGATTTGATTGAGTACTAACCCCTAACTAGGTATTCCTACCACTCTCTACAATTTGTGTAACAGGCCGTCTTCAGTGAAATTGGAATAATGGTTTTGGGACCACAAATCTGATGTGTGAATAATAATTTTATTATTATTTTAATGTCTACAGCACATTAGTAGTGTTGTATAAAAATTTTGTTAAGAAATTTTATCGTTTGCATGCTCAATTTGATAAAAAGGACTATATTGAAAAAGGTGCAAAACTTGAGTTTTATATGTAAAGGGATCTAATAGCTATGATATTAAATTATTGGAGGGTTTATGTGGTAACTAGACCATTTAAAATTTGAGTGGACATTTATGGGCATTATACATGTGTTTTCAAAGGTTAAGTAAAAGGTTAAATAAGTAATTAAATAATTATGTCTAAATTAAAATGTGCATAATGGTGTGTCATCTTCAACCTTGTGATGTTTGACCGAAAATTAGAAGAAGAGAAGCCATTTTTAGGGTTCTTTCATTCAGCCATTGCTTCCTTGTGCATGTAAGTGTGTTTTTGTCCCGTTTTTAATGATTTCTATGTTTTTGAAGTCGTTGTAGCTTAATCTAGCTAGCCCAAAGACTAATTTGCAAAAATGTTAAAAGATTTAAGTTTTAAAATGAATGAATCCATGTTGTTTGTGAAGTTTGATGGTAGAAAATGAACTCTTGTTGTTAGATAAACAACTTTTGTTAAGTGATTTTTGATGAATTTGTCAATTAGAGATTTAATTGTAAAATTAGAATTATTATGGTGTAATTTGTGAAATAATGAAATGTGTGGCTGCTATGAGCTAGTATGAAATTTAGCTAGGCTTGGATAGGGGTGAAATTGCATGAATTTAATTTTACGAGCTTAAGGACTAAATTGTAAAAAAATCAAAACATTAGGGGCAAAAGTGTAATTTTGCAAAAATATGAATTTGGATTGAATTGAATAGAATGACTATTAAATTGATTGAATTTATTCATTTAGATCAAGATAGACCTCGTACGGCTTTAGATCAAGGAAAAGAAAAAGCTTTGGATTAATCGACTTCATTTCTACATTTTATCGTCGACGTAAGTTCGTACGTTTGAATAACATTTTAAATTATTTTTTAAATGCTATTACTTTATAATATTAAATTGTATCTCGATAGAAAAATCCCATGGCGTGTAACACCCCTATAACCCGTATCCGTCGCCGGAGTGGGTTACGAAGTGCTACCAATTCAAAACACTACATTTGTATAATCACATTTACATAAGTTCATTAGCAATTATATACATAGCCAAACAAAAATCAAAGATCTAAATTCAGACTTATACCGACATTCAAAAGTTACCATATTCGTATGGCTTATATACAACAACATCTCAAAACATCATTCATCTATAGTCTATTCTATACATGCCATACTAGATCCAAAACATAATAGTACCAAAACGATAGATAGCGTGACGAGTTGTTGGCGATTCCCGAGCAAGTGGCTAGAGTCAACGATCTATAAAACAAAGAAACATAACAAATAGAGTAAGCTTTCATAAGCTTAGTAAGTTTTAAGCAATGCAAACAAATAAACTCAATTATACTTCGATCATTCAATTTCTCAAGAGGCCATTTTCTAGATATATTGCCATTTGGCCGAATATACACAAACACATAATACACATTTAGCATTTTTATTTCACTTAATATGAATTCATATAACATAAATAAATCAAATACTTTCACATACTTTGACCGAATGTATCATGATCATAGATATAGTTATGACATTTATTCACATATGTATCACATTTTACACTTATGATTCAAATCAATTCAAACCCACATATAAGTACATAATACGTACCTAGCCAACTTACCTTATTGAATGTATTCATTTTCTGTTCTAACACGAGATATATTAGTCTTTGACTTTTATCAAATCACCGGCATTTAGCTTGCTAGGCTTGAAGCCCGATATCATTTCACCGGCATTATAGCCTGTTAGGCTCGAAGGCCCGAATAGTATCTCACCGGCATCATAGCCTACTAGGCTCAATGGCCGGAATAGTATTTCACCGGCATCATAGCCTGCTAGGCTCAAAGGCCCGAATAGTACTGTACGATATTCAAATAAAATATTTTCATATAACACAATCATACCAAATTAGGTACTAGCATCATTCGAATATATCATCCTACATTTTATTCACTTTTATTACATTTCATCATTCGCACTTATCATTTGATAGTTTACACATAACATCTCACTCATATTCATCTAACACTTATCATTTAATCATAAAAGCATATCACATTTTTACTTCCATAATATATTTGCCATTCAGCCATATACATACATTACAAGTAATACTTAATTCTCACAATATGTCATGTCATTATCGAATATTATTTATGTTTAACTACTTAAAACTTACCTCGAATATTTTCGAGCAATCTCGGATCGGCTATTCAACTACTTTCCATTTTCCCTTGTCCAACCTTGGTTCTCTATGCTCTTGAGCTAAGTCAAACAAATTTGACTTATTAAAGTCCCATCATGCTAGCTTATGGCCGAATATGATAAGAAATTTAATAGGTCATATAGCTACTTTTAGCTCAAATACAAAATGGTCATACATATTTTTTAATCACATTAAGCAATTTAATACCATTAATTTAACATTTCCTCATGTACACCTTTATGACTGAATACACATATCAAATAAGTAAATTACCTTAACACGTAATCCACATAGCCAAGTTACATATAACCCTAATGACCGAATATGAATATCACCAAGATTTCTATGACTTAACCTTCAGCCTTCATAGCCGAATATTCATTGTATACCTAATTCACATACACAAACACAAAACTCATATGGCTTATCATATTTTCATATACATATCTTAACCTTATAGCCGAATATATAGCTTATCAAATAGATATTTATTCACATTTCCTTAACACATATTGATCAACTAGTTCACGCATTATCCTTTGGCACATTCGGTCATTAAAGCAATAACCTATTTAACATTCAAGCATTTTATACTAAAATTTCTCCCAAGGCCGAATTCATATACAATCTTTAATACTTATACAAAGTTTTTATTTTAAATAATTTACACACACACCATTAACCTAATATCAATTAACTAAACACTCTAACAATTTTTTCTTTGACTATACACACATTCGGCAATCACAAAGACAATTTAACAAACCTTAAATTCAACTTATAACAATATATACTCAATATTCAAAGTATCCACACCAATTTATTATCCAATCATCCATAGCCGAATACACATATTTCTTTCATTCATTCTTAACAAAATTTTATCAAGCTTAAATCCCCATTCCATCATTTTAAAATGCAAATATTACAAAAATGTTATCTAAATTCACATTCGGCAACTACACATACACACAAGCCGATTTTTCCTATCATCCAAACCACCTATATGAACATTTAACTAGCTCAAACTTCACCCATCCACAATTACTCATTAAAACATAAAGACAACAACCATTTTCCTCAAATTCTTCGATGGCCAATTACTCATATCACCACACATTCAAAATTTTGACATGGGCTAAGTAAGAAACTTAGTAACTAGCTTAAAATATGCTAAAATTTCAAGAACTAACATGAATTACTTACCTTAATTCAAGCTTAAAGGTGACCGAATGGCTTAACGCCCTTTTCTTTCTTTAAGATTCGGCTAAGCTAAGGAAGAAGATGAACAAATCTTTTTTGCTTTCCCTTTTTACCATCTTTTCTTATTTTAGTTAATTTTCTTTTATTTCATTATTTAAGCCATTAACTATTATAATATTAATATATAATGTATATATGGCTATTCAACCATCATCATGGCCGGCCACTTACTTAAAAATGGGGGAATTTGACATGCAAATCCCCATATTTTAAGCCATGCAATATTTGGCTACTACACTTCAACCTATCACATTTTCAAAATTTCTCACATAAGTCCTTTTTAATTAATTCCACATTCAAATGACGAAATTAAGACACGATACTTTCACACATGCACTTTCACATATAATAAGCATAGAATATAACATTTAATTATTTTTGTGACTCGGTTTTGTGGTCCCGAAACCATTTCCCGACTAGGGTCATATTAGGGCTGTCACATGGCGTATCGACGATTATCGAAATATGAAAAGGGATAGCTTTGGTTGTCAAATTATGAAAAGGGATAGCTTTCACTGTCGAATTATGAAAATGGATAGCTTCAGCTATCAAATTATGAAAAGGGATGGTGACAACCATCAACAACGAAAAGGGATGGTAATGACCATCAAACTATGAAAAGGGATAGCTTCGGCTATCAAATTATGAAAAGGGATGGTGACGTTCATCAACTACAAAAAAGGATGGTGACGACCATCAAAATATGAAAAGGGATAGCTTCGACTATCAAACTATGGAAATGGATGGTGACAACCATTGTGATTTTACTTGGTGTGAGCTTCGGTAAGAATTTTCAATGTAATTTACCTTATTGCTATGGAAGGTAAGAAATATGTGATTTCATGACATTGAAAAGTATGAATCCATATGATTTAAGCTTATGAATCATTTATTCTTATGTTGAATGGAGACATTTGTATTCTAATATTATGCAATGTATTGACAAGCATATATTATATATTACTAACTTTCTAAGCATAACATGCTTACCTTATGTTCATTTTTCTATTTTTTGTAGTTAATCGGAAGCTTGTTTAGTTTGAAAAGTCATCAAAGATTTATCACACTATCCATCGGCTATATCAATATTTTTTGACATTTTTAAGTCTTGGTTATAATGGCAGTATAAGTATTTTGCTTTTGGATGAAATGACCAATAGATTTGGTTTGTAAATATGGTATCCTTGGTGAAAGGTTTTTGTTAAATGGTTTTATGATTGTTAACATTTTGGTATTTTGGTACCTGATTGGTGTGTGTTGAAATGGTCAATTGAATACATATTATGAATGGCCATTTTGGTATGTTTGAATATAGCAAATGTAGCATGAAATGGTATGGAATTTAGGTTGTAAATATTAAGTTGAAAATGACCAGATTATGTTTGTACTTGGATATATCAAATGTCATGTAAATTCAGCTGCTTTAGGGCATATTGGTTGTATAAATTGATGTCACATTGTTTTAGCTTGGTTATGTACATTTTAGGTACATTTTGGAGGCTTGAATTGGTTGCATTTGAGTTGCATGAGTGTGCACAACTTGGGTGAAAGAAATGGCTTGAAAATGGCCTATTTCTTGCCCGCATGAACTAAGAAACAAGCTTGTGTCTCAGCCATGTGTGACACACGGCCATGCCACACGACTGTGTTTCCCGTGTAGCTTAGAAAGGGTTGCAAGTTAGGCAGTTACACGGCCTAGCACATGGCCTAGCACCTGGGCGTCTGAGGCCATTTTGAAGGGTACACGGCCTGGCACATGGGTGTGTGGCTTGGCCATGTGACCCTAGTCAGAAAGTTACACGAGCACGGACATGGGCTGAGACATGGGTATGTGTCCCTACTTCGAATTTCCACATGGCCTAAGACACAGGCGTGTGTCTCAACCGTGTGAGTCACATGGCCATGTGACCCCCACAGTATGAAAAAAATTGAATTTTTCCTAAAAATTCTTTATATTCTTTATTTAGTCCTGATTCGTTTCTTAAGTGTTTTTAGGGCATCGGGGGCTCGTATAAGGGACAAGATGCATGTATTTGAATGGATCATAATATGATTTATGAAATGTTTAGAATTTAATGTTTAAAGTTATAAATTTTTTGGTAATACTCCATAACTTATTCTGACGACAGATACGAGTTAAGGGTGTTACAGTTTGCCTTAAAGTGCCCTTTCTTACTGAAGAAGAAGTATTTAGACTTAGATAAGTCTTTAGGATTCCTGGTTTTTTTCCTTTCCACTTGTGGTGGCCCAAAGAACTTAGCCTTACCTTTCTTAGTGCATTTTACTTTCCCTTTTGAGGAATAAGTGACAACTATGATTGCTTCTGCTCTTTGAACCAGCTGACCGCCATTTAATAGCAACTCATGAAATAGGATTGTAACTCCTTCATGAGTTGTGTAAGCGTCATGTTTTTGTTGCTGAGATTATATGCAGCCTGAAAGTCAGCAAAATCCTTAGACAAGCTCTTGAACGCCATATCAATTTGAGTGTTCTGGTCCAGATTGGCCTTATTGCCCATAGCATCGGAAAAGTATCATGTAAGAGTAATCATATGGTTTTTGATCGAAGTGCTAGGTTTTTGTGCATTAATCAAGGTAGCTATAGCAGACCGTCGAGCCAAGACAACTTGGCCTCCAAACATGTCTTCTAGCTTATCCAAAATCGCTTTGCCAATCTTATAGCTCTCTAGTTGCTTATATAAGGTGTTGGTCATGCTTTTCAGCGTATAGCAACGAGTTATCTCATTAGACTCCCCCAATGTTTTCTAGCCTCAGCTTGAGTGGCCTTTGAAAACTTATTATTAAGAATTATTTTAAGTTTATCACAGCTTAGTACAATCATCAAGTTCATTTTCCATTCCTGATAGTTATTTTCATTCAGTTTGTTTTCATTGAGTATGTTCAATAAGGGAGTTCAATAAAATTTTGAAAATGTTTTGCAACATAACAATATGCATGTGTCTTACATTAAACCTTGAAAACATTGTAAGCCATTGCAAAGATAATTTCTACACCCATTGAGTCAAGCTACCTTGGGGTGATCACGATGAACTAGTAAGAACATGAATTTCCATGCAATTAGTACATGAACCTAATTTCTTAGGCATTTGCATGCCAATAATCATGTAATATTTGGCCATCATTCTAACATAAGCATAGCTCCTTGGGGAGTTACTTAACTAGATGATCTTGAGTGTATAACCATCAACTTAACACCTATCTCATCATGCACCACAAATAAGTCATCTTGAGACAATCTCATCGAGTAGCATGCTGTGACTAGTTGTCCTCTTTGAAGACATATTTTTTTTTATTGAAGTATCACATGATAATACCTACCACAAAGGCCGGTCCAACTATCATATAATCATAAGAAAATTCTAGGAAATCTCCTTAGTGAGATCCACATAATAATGTCTACCTTAGGGCAGGTCCATTTCATGCCATCACAGAGACCATTGAAAGAAGTCATAGGAATTTTTTGGGGACCTTATCCCACTCAATATTTTAAAAACATACAAGGTTTTTGATTTCTAGTTTAAATCATGAATGATCAATATATGGATGTTAAGTGCATGTAGCATTCCTCCCTAATTTATGTGGCATGCTTATCTCATATTGCATTAACATATATTTCTAGTCATATAAATATCATCATGTTTATCTCATAAATATAAAAACATAAAATTTAAATGACTCTGACCAGCCAAAGCTTCTATGATTCCATCCTAGAAAAATAGTAAAACTATAAAATTACAAAATTGACCCAAAGCATACTTTGGGTCTCCAATATTTGCCACCATGGTCTTTTATTGTGGTACTGGTTCACATTTCCATCGTCATCGTCTTTTCGTTGTCGTTTTCGTGTCACAACCACTGCCACTGCTATTAGACCATCGCCAACCACCATTTCCAAAGTACCGCCGGCTCCACTGGGTTGGGTTTTCGTCATCTTATTTTTTGGGTTTTGTTGGGAAAGAATTTTACAAAAATTTCTATTTTCATTTCCTACTCACATATTTTATTCTAAATAAATAAATAAATAATAAAATAAAACCCTACATGGATATGATAGTCCATGATCTAAAATATACATGTTTGAAAAAGAAGTTAAATTACAAATAAATTTCTAAAAATAACAACTTTTACAAAATGACTTTATCACCTATAACAATAAAATAATTACATACATTCATTCACATACATTCCTCTAAACATGTGGATAATTACAAGAATGTCACATCTTATCAAATATTAATCAAACAAAATGAGGAGAGAGATTTAGTCTCGATTTACATTATAAACATAGCATAACTTGGCTTTGATACCAATTGTTTGAAAAAATTTGATTTGAAAATAGTTTTCTTGAACTGCAAAAAATTAAAATTTTGAAAACTGACCTGGTTTGTAATATTTATAGCAATAAACCATAGACCGAAATCATACCTGGTTTGTGATAACTAGAAAAAATTTCTTTTCTTTTTTGAGGTGAAAACAAATTGTTATTCTAGTAAAATATATTTAATAGTTGAGAACAAATTTCTCTCTATTTTTTAGCAAAGTTATAGCCTTTCAAAATTATGCCAATAACTCTATTTATAAGGAGAAAAGGTAGAACCCTTGTTGAATTGTAGAGCTTTATTTCAAATAGAAAAACAATTTCCTAGTCCAACTAGGAGAGGGAGAATGGCTAATAGGATGTGCTTCCCCTCATATGTATTATGATGGGGATTCAAGCCTCTCATCGTATTGGGTCTAATTATATGTGTTTTTTGGACTTTTAACCCATAACTTTATAATTTAATCCAGCCCAATACATATTTTTCTATTTTCCAAAGTAAACATTAATTTTAAAAATAAATTATTTTCTCATCTTGATTTTACCCTAGTAGAATTTCCAAGAAAATATATTCAATATTTCACAACTCAACTTGTTCACTATGTCTGAATGATTTACTTTCATTTTCAAACTTTAAAACTGCTCAAAAACATAAACTCATTCTTTTGATCATTTCTGAGTAATTCATTTTGTTTATTTTTTATTCAACATGCAATTCATTTTTGGTTTCAATAAGGTAGTGGAGGGACTATTTGGACATATGTAATTAAGGCTCAAATAATTTGTAATTAGTTTTGGCTTTTTTCTTATTAATGATAAACTCATTTAGTCATAAAGTCATTCTACTATAGTATTGTGACTGAGCTCTCCTTAACAACATACCATTTCGAAAGCATCTACTTAGTGCTCGTCTAATGACTTTATCATTAGTGTGTTACCCTCATAGTATATATTTGATCTCTTTGAGATAATATTCGTTCTTCCAATATGATTCTATTTTATCTCATGGTAACCATTACATTTTCCTTCTTAAAAATTCAATCACCATCATAAAGTGATCATGTGACAGCCCAAAGTTGACCCTAGTCGGGAAGTAGTTTTGGGACCGCTAAACCGAGTCACCGAAATGTTTGAATGTGATACTTATTGTCTAGAATATGTAATTATGAATGTGTGAAAATTTCAAGCTTCAATTTGGTTGATTTCATGTGAATTTAGTCAATAGGGCTTATGTGAGAAAATTCTAAAATGTGATAGGTCAATGTGTGAGGACCTATTAGTGCATGTGGACAAAGGGGGGACTTGCATGTCAAATTCCCCCCTACTAGTAGTGGCCGGCCATGACAAGCATGGTAGACCAAGTTTGATGGCCAAGACATGTCATAGACATGTTTTGTTGGTGCATCATGGGTGGAAAAAAATAAAATAATAGGCATGGAAATTAAATAATGAAAAGGAGTATGATGATTACACAAAAAAAAAAAGTGTGTAGTTGATTCTTTCCCCCCCCCATTGCCGTGAGCTAAAGAAAAGAGAGGAGAAGATCTTTGTTCATCTTTTTCTCACCTTCATTTAGCCTAAATTAGAAAGAAAAACAAAGAAAAATTTTCTCATCCTTTGGTTCATCCTTGGCCAAAAATTTTATGGAGGAAAGAAGAAGAAAGGTGAAGAGATTCGGCCATGCATGTAGCTAGGCTAAGGTATGTTTGATGATGTTCCATGAGATGCATGCATGTTTTAGTTGTTAGCTTGAGTTCTACCTAGCCCATGGTCTAAATCTTGCTATGTGATGGAAATGGCACTTGACCATGGATGCATCATTCTTGGTTGGTGTTTGATGTTGTGGTGATGAGGCATGAGGATGAGTTAAGATTCGGCCTAGGTGGAGGTTGTGTTAATGCCATTGCATGCAAAATATGAAGCTTGTTAATGATACATGTGATGATGGCTTGATGATTCTTGAACCTCCTTTTTAGCATTTTTGTGTGAGCACATATGTGCATTGGTTGCTAAATGGAGAAGAATCGGCTAGCAAGATGTGTGCTAAGGCCGAATGTAACTTTGCATGTTAATGAGCAATGCATGTGTTAAATTGATGAAAAGGGGGAGGATGCTTTACTAGTGTGTATATGTGTGTATTAAGTGTTGAAATCGACCCCAAAAATAGACATGCATATTCGGCCAAGGGGAAAGAAATTAGCTAATATGTTGTGTTGATGCATGATTTTTGCATGTATGAGACTTTAATGTCTAATGTATAAATATGGGCTAAGTGCCTTGTGTTCATCTTTTTGATGCCTAAATGATGAAATCAATTTATTTGTTTAATTAAGCTCAAGAGCAAAGGGGAAATAAATCCGATAAAGGGAAGGAAAAAGTGGTTGAATAGCTAGCGGAATCGTTCGACAACACCCGAGGTAAGTTCTTGAGTAAGAGAGCTTAAATTACGATGTGATTAAATCATGCTCTATGTGTGGCTATTGAGCCGAATGTGCAAGGACGATAGGTGCCTTGTGTTTGAGTTTCGCAAATGAAAATGAAATATGAATGTGCCATGAATTATTGTTAGATGTGCATGATTAATTGAATGCTGTCCGGGCTAAGTCCCGAAGGCTTTGTGCTAAGTGAATATATCCGGACTAAGATCCGAAGGCATTTGTGCGAGATACAAATTCCGGGTTAAGCCCCGAAGGCCTTTGTGCGAGATACTAAATCCGGGTTAAGTCCCGAAGGCATTCGTGCGAGTTATTAAATCCGGGTTACGTCCCGAAGGCATTCGTGCGAGTTGTTAAATCCGGGTTATGTCCCGAAGGCATTGTGTGAGTTACTAAAACCGGGCTATGTCCCGAAGGCATTTGAACGAGGAGCTATATCCGGTTAAATCCCGAAGGTACGTGATTTGGTAATGAATGAGCTTGCTGTAAAATTCCAGCGAATACTCGAAAAACATCCCAATATGGGGATATGTTACGTATGTGTTGAATTTAATCGAGCCCTTACAAATAAATGTTCGCTCAGTTGATAAACGAGCTACCGGCCTTCGGCTAAGTTAGTCTATTGTGTATGTACATAAGGGTTGTTAATGTTGTGAAGCAAGTTTGATATCGGTAAATTGCGTATTGTGAAATATTCCGTTTAGCTAAATGTGTGTTATTCTTTGTTTATGCTGGAATTCCTTGCTCAAAACTTACTAAGCATAAATTGCTTACTCGTTACACTGCTCATCTGTTTTATAGATTTTTGGTTCTCCAGCTATCGGACTCGGGATCTTGAAGTCGAAGTCGCCCACACTATCAAAGGCTCTTTTGGGTACTATTTTGGTTGAATTTTGATATGGCATGTATAGGACTACCCATTGTTGCTTTTCGAGTACTTTATGAAATGTATAAGTGTACAGCCATGCGAAGATGGCTTGTAGAAGTGGAGTATGGCATTAGACCATTCGTGTTTATGAATGTATAGATGGTTTCATGATGTAACTATAGTTGGAATGGAAGTGTTGAGCAAATGATCAGCCATTGGAATGGCTAAGTATGATCATATGTGGGCATATGTATGACAAGGCCCTAGTTGGTCCATGAAACCCCGAAAATAGGTAAGGTTTACTTTGAAAGTGTGGATTTGAAAAATCACAAGAATTCGTAGGAGTGGAATTAAATAGTGAATAAATTATGTAATCGAACCTTGATGAATCTACTTTCATATGAAAGTAACGAAACAATCATATGAACAGTACAGTAAGAGATATTCAGGTTCTTGTGGAACAGGACCAGAACAGTTTCTGGATTCCCTGTTCCGACTTTAGAAATTCACTATAAATTGACCAGAGATAATTAGGAGTCATACCATATATGTATGGATTCCTCTCTGAGTCTAGTTTCCATAGAAACAAACGGCATCAGTATTGAAGCTCTGTGCAGAGAGATATCCAAGTCGTAATGGGAAAAGGTCAGTGTAGTCGACCCCTGTAACATGGGAGACTTTGACTAATAAACTGTACTAATTGGCCTGACCAAAAATTCTAGAAAAAAATACATAGGTGGGGACATGAGTCTAGTTTCAGGGAAAAATCACAAAACTGATTTTCGAGTTGTGAAACTCAAGATATGATTTTTGAAGCGACTAGTACTCAGACTGGGCAGTGTCTGGAAAAATTTTTCAAAGTTTGTTAACATCTCGTGTCCGACTCCGGTGTCGGTCTCGGGTTCAGGGTGTTACATTAAATTGGTATCAGAGCTACGGTTTAGTCGATTCTAGGACTACCGTAATGTGTTGGGTCTAGCTATACATGCCATTTTATGTGATTACTTGATAGTGTGGTGACTTCTGACAATTGTAAATGTGTTTATAGTAATGGATCCCGATCGTGACCGAGAGGTAGCTGATGATCTTGAGAGTGTAGTGCCTGCTCCCGCACAAGGGACAGTGCCGACAGACTCTCAACCTAATGCTAGTAATCCGAATGATGAAGCTAGACAAGCATTCTATAGCGTGATGAATGATTGGTTCAACCAATACATTCGAACTAATATGGCTGTTCCACAACCTCCATTCCCGACAAATACTACCCCCGCACCTACAATACCACCGGTAACGGACCAAATAAGGTCAAATAAGCCCCCAGTTGACAGAATCCGAAAACATGGGGCTACTGAATTTAAGGCTATGGATAGCGATGATGCCGAGCAAGCTGAATTTTGGCTGGACAACACTATCCGGGTACTCGATGAGCTATCTTGTACACCCGATGAATGCCTAAAGTGTGCTATCTCCTTGCTACGTGATTCTGCCTACTATTGGTGGAGTACTCTGACTTCTGTTGTGCCCCGAGAGCAAGTAACTTGGGAGTTTTTCCAAACTGAGTTTCGGAAAAAGTATATCAGTCAGAGATTTGTTGATCAAAAACGGAAGGAATTTCTTGAGCTTAAGCAAGGCTCCATGTCGGTTACTGATTACGAGCGAAAATTTGTTAGACTTAGCAAATGCGCTCGGGAATGTGTTTCGTCCGAAGCTATTTTGTGTAAATGCTTCGAGGATGGGCTGAATGAAGATATAAAAATGTTCGTTGGCGTTCTTGAAATACGAGAGTTCGTGGTACTTGTTGAACGAGCTTGTAAAGCCGAAAAGCTTAGAAAAGAAAAGCAAAGAGTTGATGAGGGAACTGGAGAGTTTCGTAAAAGATCCTCGGGAAGGTCTCTTCAACAGACATCGAAGAGATTTCGAGATGATGCGGGCCAGTTTAGAGGCACTTCGGGCCTTTTTAGACGAGATCGTGATCGACCCCCTGTGGGTACACGAGGCACTTCGGTTGCCAGTGTTGGGAATGAACGTCGAGATAGAACGAAGTGTCGATATTGCGGTAAATGGCATTCGGGGAGTTGTAGATTCCCTGACCGCTCCTGTTACAAGTGCGGATCAGTTGACCACTTTATTAAAGATTGCCCGAGGTTGTTTGAACAGAATGAAAATCAGAGTGGGAAACCGGGTGCTACCACTGCTCGAGGTAGACTATCTGGAAATACGGGCAATGCTAGTGGTGGTCAGAGAGGATCTAGAGGTGATATAACCAGATCCGAAGCTCGTGCGCCTGCTAGAGCTTATGCTATACGTGCCCGCGAGGATGCTTCTTCGCCTGATGTTATTACCGGTACATTCACTCTCTTTGATACTAATGTAATTGCTTTGATTGACCCCGGTTCTACTCATTCTTACATATGTGAAACCTTAGCATCCAGTAAGACTTTACCTATTGAGTCTACTGAGTTCGTAATTCGGGTGTCAAATCCCTTGGGTCATTACGTGCTTGTCGACAAAGTGTGTAAGAAATGTCCCCTGGAAATTCGAGGTTCCTGTTTTCTGGCGGACTTGATGCTTTTGCCGTTTGATGAATTTGATGTTATCCTTGGTTTGGATTGGTTGACCGCGCATGATGCGATTGTGAATTGCAAGAGCAAGACTATTGATTTGAGGTGCGCAAATAACGAAGTAGTCCGAATTGAGTCTGCGGACTTGGAGGGGATGCCAGCTGTAATATCAGCAATGTTGGCACAGAAATATGTAAGAAAAGGGTGCGAAGCATACCTTGCGTATGTACTTGATGACAAAGAATTAGAAAAGAAACCCGAATCTGTGCCGGTGGTTTGTGAATACCCGGATGTTTTTCCGGAAGAATTACCGGGCTTACCACCTGTTCGGGAGGTAGAGTTTGGTATTGAGCTTGTACCTGGGACTACGCCGATTTCGATAGCTCCGTATCGTATGGCACTAACCGAGTTAAAGGAGTTGAAAGCTCAGTTGCAAGAACTGACAGATAGAGGTTTCGCTCGACCAAGTTTCTCACCTTGGGGTGCACCAGTATTGTTCGTGAAAAAGGACGGAACCATGAGGTTGTGCATTGACTATCGTCAGCTGAATAAAGTGACGATAAAGAACAAATATCCGTTGCCACGCATCGATGATTTGTTCGACCAACTGAAGGGAGCCTCAGTGTTCTCAAAAATAGATTTGAGATCGGAGCTTTTTGGGGCTCGCCGGTTATTACCGACGATTTGTGAAAGGTTTCTCGATGATAGCCACGCCAATGACGAAGCTACTTCAAAAGGATGTTAAGTTCGAGTGGACGGAGAAATGTCAAAAAAGTTTCGACCAACTGAAAACTCATTTGACTAAAACTCCAATTTTGGTGCAACCCGAATCAGGTAAAGAGTTTGTCATTTATAGTGACGCATCCCTACTTGGGTTGGGTTGCGTATTGATGCAAGAAGGTCGAGTCGTGGCCTAAGCGTCGAGACAATTGAAGCCACACGAGAGGAATTATCCGACCCATGATCTCGAACTAGCTGCCATCGTGTTTGCTTTAAAAATATGGCGACATTATCTGTTTGGTGAGAAGTGCCATGTATTTTCGGATCACAAAAGTCTCAAATATTTGATGACTCAACGAGACTTGAATCTGCGACAAAGACGTTGGCTTGAGTTGTTGAAAGATTATGAGCTTGTCTTTGATTACCACCCGGGAAAGGCTAACGTGGTTGCGGACGCCTTAAGCCGGAAGTCATTGTTTGCTTTACGAGCGATGAACGTGCATTTGTCTGTTCTACTAGACAATGTGTTAGTAGCTGAATTAAAAGCTAAACCATTATTGACTCACCAAATTCGTGAAGCTCAGAAAGTCGATGATGAATTGGTTGCAAAACGGGCTAAGTGTTTTTCGAACGAGGAATCGGAGTTTCAAATTGATGATGATGATTGTTTGAGGTTCAGAAATCGTTTGTGTGTTCCAAGGAATTCGGAACTCATTTCGATGATTCTGAACGAAGCCCATTGTAGCCGAATGTCAATTCACCCGGGGAGTACGAAAATGTACAACGATTTGAAACGTCAATTTTGGTGGCATGGTATGAAACGGGACATCTCCGACTCTGTTTCGAGATGTTTAATATGTCAACAAGTGAAAGCGGAACATCAAGTGCCTTCAGGATTACTCCAGCCGATCATGATACCCGAGTGGAAATGGGATCGAGTCACAATGGACTTTGTGTCCGGACTGCCCTTGTCAGCAAGTAAGAAGGATGCGATATGGGTTGTTGTTGATAGACTGACTAAGTCGGCTCATTTCATCCCTGTACGTACGGATTTTTCATTAGATAAACTAGCTGAATTGTACGTTTATCAAATTGTGAGATTACACGGGGTACCTGTTTCTATCGTGTCGGATAGAGATCCGAGATTCACCTCACGATTTTGGAAGAAATTGCAAGAAGCTCTGGGTACCAAGCTGCATTTTAGCACTGCTTTTCACCCCCAAACCGATGGTCAATCCGAGCGGATAATTCAGATACTTGAGGATATGTTGAGATGTTGCATCCTCGAGTTCAGTAGTTCATGGGAACGGTATTTACCTTTGATTGAATTCGCTTACAACAATAGTTTTCAATCAAGTATTAAGATGGCACCTTACGAGGCTTTGTACGGTCGTAAATGTCGTACACCATTGTTTTGGACCGAGCTCGGTGAAGGTAAAATTTTCGGAGTTGATTTGATTAAAGATGTTGAACAGAAAGTAAAGGTAATCCGTGAAAGTCTGAAGGTAGCCACGGATCGTCAGAAGTCGTACGCAGATTTGAAACGAAAAGACATCGAGTATCAGGTGGGAGACAAAGTGTTCCTTAAGGTTTCACCTTGGAAAAAGATACTCAGGTTCGGCCGTAAGGGCAAGTTGAGCCCAAGATTCATTGGGCCGTACGAAATCTCCGAACTAGTTGGTCCGGTTGCGTATAGATTGATTTTGCCCCCGGAGCTTGAAAAGATTCATGACGTCTTTCATGTTTCGATGCTTCGACGCTATCGATCTGATCCATCGCATATAATTAGCCCATCAGAGGTTGAAATTCAAGTCGACATGAGCTATGAAGAAGAACCGATGCGTATCCTAGCTCGTGAAGTGAAAGAGTTGCGAAACAAAAGAGTTCCGCTAGTAAAGGTGTTATGGCTCAAACACGGGATCGAGGAAGCTACTTGGGAGACCGAGAGCTTGATGAAAGAACGATACCCAAACCTATTTACCGGTAAGATTTTCGGGGACGAAAATTTCTTAAGTGGGGGAGAGTTGTGACAGCCCAAAGTTGACCCTAGTCGGGAAGTAGTTTCGGGACCGCTAAACCGAGTCACCGAAATGTTTGAATGTGATACTTATTGTCTAGAATATGTAATTATGAATGTGTGAAAATTTCAAGCTTCAATTTGGTTGATTTCATGTGAATTTAGTCAATAGGACTTATGTGAGAAAATTCTAAAATGTGATAGGTCAATGTGTGAGGACCTATTAGTGCATGTGGACAAAGGGGGGACTTGCATGTCAAATTCCCCCCCTACTAGTAGTGGCCGGCCATGACAAGCATGGTAGACCAAGTTTGATGGCCAAGACATGTCATAGACATGTTTTGTTGGTGCATCATGGGTGGAAAAAAATAAAATAATAGGCATGGAAATTAAATAATGAAAAGGAGTATGATGATTACACAAAAAAAAAAAGTGTGTAGTTGATTCTTTTCCCCCCCCATTGCCGTAAGCTAAAGAAAAGAGAGGAGAAGATCTTTGTTCATCTTTTTCTCACCTTCATTTAGCCTAAATTAGAAAGAAAAACAAAGAAAAATTTTCTCATCCTTTGGTTCATCCTTGGCCAAAAATTTTATGGAGGAAAGAAGAAGAAAGGTGAAGAGATTCGGCCATGCATGTAGCTAGGCTAAGGTATGTTTGATGATGTTCCATGAGATGCATGCATGTTTTAGTTGTTAGCTTGAGTTCTACCTAGCCCATGGTCTAAATCTTGCTATGTGATGGAAATGGCACTTGACCATGGATGCATCATTCTTGGTTGGTGTTTGATGTTGTGGTGATGAGGCATGAGGATGAGTTAAGATTCGGCCTAGGTGGAGGTTGTGTTAATGCCATTGCATGCAAAATATGAAGCTTGTTAATGATACATGTGATGATGGCTTGATGATTCTTGAACCTCCTTTTTAGCATTTTTGTGTGAGCACATATGTGCATTGGTTGCTAAATGGAGAAGAATCGGCTAGCAAGATGTGTGCTAAGGCCGAATGTAACTTTGCATGTTAATGAGCAATGCATGTGTTAAATTGATGAAAAGGGGAGGATGCTTTACTAGTGTGTATATGTGTGTATTAAGTGTTGAAATCGACCCCAAAAATAGACATGCATATTCGGCCAAGGGGAAAGAAATTAGCTAATATGTTGTGTTGATGCATGATTTTTGCATGTATGAGACTTTAATGTCTAATGTATAAATATGGGCTAAGTGCCTTGTGTTCATCTTTTTGATGCCTAAATGATGAAATCAATTTATTTGTTTAATTAAGCTCAAGAGCAAAGGGGAAATAAATCCGATAAAGGGAAGGAAAAAGTGGTTGAATAGCTAGCGGAATCGTTCGACAACACCCGAGGTAAGTTCTTGAGTAAGAGAGCTTAAATTACGATGTGATTAAATCATGCTCTATGTGTGGCTATTGAGCCGAATGTGCAAGGACGATAGGTGCCTTGTGTTTGAGTTTCGCAAATGAAAATGAAATATGAATGTGCCATGAATTATTGTTAGATGTGCATGATTAATTGAATGCTGTCCGGGCTAAGTCCCGAAGGCTTTGTGCTAAGTGAATATATCCGGACTAAGATCCGAAGGCATTTGTGCGAGATACAAATTCCGGGTTAAGCCCCGAAGGCCTTTGTGCGAGATACTAAATCCGGGTTAAGTCCCGAAGGCATTCGTGCGAGTTATTAAATCCGGGTTACGTCCCGAAGGCATTCGTGCGAGTTGTTAAATCCGGGTTATGTCCCGAAGGCATTGTGTGAGTTACTAAAACCGGGCTATGTCCCGAAGGCATTTGAACGAGGAGCTATATCCGGTTAAATCCCGAAGGTACGTGATTTGGTAATGAATGAGCTTGCTGTAAAATTCCAGCGAATACTCGAAAAACATCCCAATATGGGGATATGTTACGTATGTGTTGAATTTAATCGAGCCCTTACAAATAAATGTTCGCTCAGTTGATAAACGAGCTACCGGCCTTCGGCTAAGTTAGTCTATTGTGTATGTACATAAGGGTTGTTAATGTTGTGAAGCAAGTTTGATATCGGTAAATTGCGTATTGTGAAATATTCCGTTTAGCTAAATGTGTGTTATTCTTTGTTTATGCTGGAATTCCTTGCTCAAAACTTACTAAGCATAAATTGCTTACTCGTTACACTGCTCCTCTGTTTTATAGATTTTTGGTTCTCCAGCTATCGGACTCGGGATCTTGAAGTCGAAGTCGCCCACACTATCAAAGGCTCTTTTGGGTACTATTTTGGTTGAATTTTGATATGGCATGTATAGGACTACCCATTGTTGCTTTTCGAGTACTTTATGAAATGTATAAGTGTACAGCCATGCGAAGATGGCTTGTAGAAGTGGAGTATGGCATTAGACCATTCGTGTTTATGAATGTATAGATGGTTTCATGATGTAACTATAGTTGGAATGGAAGTGTTGAGCAAATGATCAGCCATTGGAATGGCTAAGTATGATCATATGTGGGCATATGTATGACAAGGCCCTAGTTGGTCCATGAAACCCCGAAAATAGGTAAGGTTTACTTTGAAAACAGAGGCTGACAGCAGCAGTGGTGTGGATTGGAAAAATCACAAGAATTCGTAGGAGTGGAATTAAATAGTGAATAAATTATGTAATCGAACCTTGATGAATCTACTTTCATATGAAAGTAACGAAACAATCATATGAACAGTACAGTAAGAGATATTCAGGTTCTTGTGGAACAGGGCCAGAACAGTTTCTGGATTCCCTGTTCCGACTTTGGAAATTCACTATAAATTGACCAGAGATAATTAGGAGTCATACCATATATGTATGGATTCCTCTCTGAGTCTAGTTTCCACAGAAGCAAACGGCATCAGTATTGAAGCTCTGTGTAGAGAGATATCCAAGTCGTAATGGGAAAAGGTCAGTGTAGTCGACCCCTGTAACATGGGAGACTTTGACTAATAAACTGTACTAATTGGCCCGACCAAAAATTCTAGAAAAAAATACATAGGTGGGGACATGAGTCTAGTTTCAGAGAAAAATCACAAAACTGATTTTCGAGTTGTGAAACTCAAGATATGATTTTTGAAGCGACTAGTACTCAGACTGGGCAGTGTCTGGAAAAATTTTTAAAAGTTTGTTAACATCTCGTGTCCGACTCCGGTGTCGGTCTCGGGTTCGGGGTGTTACAGATCAAGTCATCCATCACAAAGATGGATGACACATGGCCCTGTTTACTTTTCATCAACCATGTAATGCCCGTGAAAGGATATCATTTACCCATGTTTTGGGTAAAATGTGAATCTTTAGGGAATTTTTGTAAAATAAAATAGAAATGATATATTATTATAATAATATGTTAAAAGATGTTTAAAATTGATCAATTAAAATGAATTATTATAGATTGAGATTCAAATTAGTTGGTTGATAATCGATAAATAGGAGAAATGTAACATCCTGATTTTCGGGTTTTTTACGATTCTTGATATTTTAAGTAAGTTTCTAAAATTTGGTATGTGATTATGGAATTCATAATTTGGGTATGTAAATGGGCTTATAGAAGGCCCATGAGTTGGCCAAAACCCGGTAGAATTTTTAAATTTTGGACTTAGAAGTTAGGGGTTCTGGCTAGGTGCCCTTATATAAAGTTGTGGGTAAAATGTATCACAAAAAGAGCTTTAGTAAAGTGGCCAAGGTGACGCCACTAAGGCCCTAAAAAGGTGGCATGTGGAGCATAGAGGAAGACCTGGGATCGATTCCCTATGTTGGCAAATAGGGGTATTTATTTTTATGTGCAAGAAGGGTAAGTGTTGGAACCCAAGTGGATTCTGTAAGAGGAGAGTTTGGATCAAGTCAAATGCATGGATTAAGGAGGGATAAGGGGAGAGATTTTAGGGATATGATATGAAGAAAGAGTTGGCCGAATAAGGGAGATTGGAGAGGGGATTTTCGATAGAGGGGTTTTAGTTAGGGATTTTCGGCACTTAGGTATTGGTGTGCCGTTTTCTCCCGTGAGGTTAGTCTTCTTCTCTCTTTTTCTTTTTGAAGCCGAACCTACCATCTCTTCTTCCATTTTTTCTTCCTTCTCTTTTTTTCAAACCAGCCCATTATTTCTCTTCTTTCACCCATTATTTCTTTCCTTTATCTCTACTTCTGCCGAAATACCGCAAAAGCTGAAATCAGTGAAGCTAGGGGGTGCCGATTCTTTGTGACCAGCAACCTTTTCTTTCCTTTTCAATTGTTGGCGTTCAATTCCTTTACCTTTTAGGCATCCAGATTCAAGAGGAGAAAGACTGTGGTAAGTGCCCAAACTCTAAACGATTCCTAGAGTAACTGTTGGCCAAAAGGCGAAACCCTATAATTTAGGGAGATGGCCAAATATGGGTATAGGCTTTATGGGGTCTTCTTTTAATATTTTTTGTGATTTATTTAGTGGAGGAGCAGTAAGGTGCAGTGTCGACTTGGGGTAGCTTGGATCTCCGGAGTGGCTAGACTTAGTCATCAATCGCGACAAAGGTAAGATTCCTAAGGCCATTATGGATGGTGGCCGAATGTGTAAGTATTAGTATTAGATGATTTTTGGTTTGGTTCAATTATGGGAAGCTGATTATTAATGATGGATTATAGGAGAAATCATGTAGGAGATCTCGTCGAGGAATATCGCCAAACAAGTGTGTAACGAACCCTTTTTCATAAGCTTAAAGCGATAAATGTTGAAAAGCCGAAATGCCAAAATTCTGGCATTTCGAGGACTTGTGAGCAAGCGAACGCTCACTAGTTAGTTAGAATTGATGAGATGATGATCAGGAACAATGGAAACGGTAAGAACGTGATTTTTGGCATTCACGGTAAGTTGGGCCTCGAGGGGCTGCAATAGGGCCCAATAGGCATGTGTTATGAAATATGAAAAGGCTTCAACCCAGTGTTATGAAATATGAAATATGAAAAGGGCTATGGCCCAGTACATGTTGAGATTGGATTTGGGCTTAGGCCCAACAAGCTGTTATTGTTTTGGGCTCTGAAAGAGGCTTGTTGCACACTGAGTTTCCAAACTCACCCCCCTTTCCTTAACCTTGCAGGTGAGCCTTGATGTGGGGACTTGGGCCGAAGGGGATTCAGAGTAGCCACGGTGATCGCCTTTGGACTTTTAAATAAGCGTTGGTTTTCATTAAATTTCCTTTAATTATTATTTATTTTTGGGTTGTAATAAGGCCATTTTAACTTTCCTTTTATTTCTTTTCGGGATTATTTTAATTTTAAATAACTTTAAACCTGGTTGATAATTATTCAAATGGGCTAGACTTAGGATGTGTTTTCAAAACGATACTTGTGTTCAAGATAGCTCAACGCCACAATTAATCGATTTATCAAAGACATCTGCTTAAACAAATTTAAACTCGGTATAACAAAGTGTGGCTATGGTTGTGGGCATGTCTAGGATTGGATCCAATCAAAGAGCTTGGTACTTAAGCAGCCTTCATGGCTCACCTCCTCTGTCTCGGATACCTACCTGGTGCCCAGCTTCCATACACTTTGTTAACTCAACAAAATATATGGTTTTTAAAACACTAAGACGGAACGTGGGTTTTCAACTCCAATGTGGCACGTCAGATTCGGCCATAACGTCTGGGCCGGGTTTGGGGTGTTACAAGAAACTACAAATTTGTCCTCATCTTCTCATTGGTGGTTGTTTTAAATAGGTAAGTTTGTATGGGTTTACTTTATTAATTCTTGATATGTTTATATTATTTTCTTTTTTTTAGTTAGAAATGTTACATATATATAAAGTTTATGGCATCATATAGATTAAATCATATAATACAAAATATATGATAAATAGGAATAGATGTGCAATATTGAATGAACGTGAAATTGCTATATAATTGGATGATGTGTAATTGATGATATCATACGATTTAAAATATACTTGGATTTCTTTTTTAAAAAAAAAAGAAAAACAAGTATACAATTGTAGAGATTGAGTTGGTATGAATACGATATTAGTGTTGTGCGAATATGAAATAACTATATGATATGATTATATGTATGGAATGATGTTACAGTGATTAAAATGTTATTAACATAGTGTTAAGGCTCGTGTGAACTTAGTGGATAACAAGGATACACATGACATGTCATTAGGGTTTATATTCAGCAGGTACTATGTACTGGTGTTGGCTACGTACCATTTATATTCAACAATGTCTATGTGTTGGTATTGGCTATTACGCCATTTTTATACAGCAGATACTTTGTATCGATGATGGATAACTTCTCAATGGTTGAGATCTAGAATGTGTTGTGGATTCTCAACAACTCGTGTGAACAGCATCGAGAACAAGTTAATGTGCCGATTTACACTTTGTGTGAGCAATCTTATCCCGTGCATCCAAAGTAAATTTACTATAGTTCTCTAGGTGTAAAGAATAATTAAATGAATACGATATGAATAGAAAGATTAAATGTGAAATAAGTTGTTATAGTATGAGTTGAGTATGTTTAAAAAGATAGAACGTGGATTAAATTATTATATTGTCAAATGAGTATGGTCAGTATGTGGTATGAATAAGAACATAAATATATACATTTATTAATTGAGTATGAATTGGATTTCATATGTTATGCTTGTAACACCCCATTTTCAGTGTAATCAGAACAGTGGTTTCGAGACCACAAATCTGAAGAGAAAAAATTTATTTTATTATTTTTTCCTACAGCATGATAGTAATATCGTATTAACGAAATTTTACCGTTTACATGCTCAATTTGATAAAAATGACTAAATCGCATAAAGTGGAAAAGTTCAGTTCTAGTAGCTAAAAGTATTAAATAACTATAGAACTTTAAAGTAAGAGTCCTTATATGGTAATTAGACCATAAATAGTGATAGTGGATATACATGGCTTGACATTTGTGTAATTTTAAAAGTTTTTAAAGGTTAAATAAGTAAATTAATTAATAATGACAAAATAACTTAAGCAAAATTTTATCCATCTTCTTCATTTTGAGTTTTCAATCGGTTTTGGTAAGCAGGCCATAGCTAGGGTTCGTCCAAGCTTCATTTGCTCTTATGTAAGTGATTTTTGTCCCATTTTTAATGATTTCTACTTTTTTAGGATCGTTGTAGCTTAATATAGCCAGTTCGGGGGCCAATTTGTGAAACTGTTAAACTTTAGGGTTTCACCATTGATGCATGTACATGATTTTTGAAGTTTGATGTTAGAAAATGGATGGTTGTTAGATAAACAACTATTGTAAAGGAATTTTTGGTGAAATTGTTAAATAAGGACTAAATTGAAAAATAAAAAATTATACATGGTGAAATTCTGAAATAAATGAAATATAGGCATGCTGGGGACCTAGTTGATATTCGACCATAGTGGGTTGTGGTGAAATTTCATAAATTTCCATTTTTATGAGCTAGGGACTAAATTGCAAAGAAATTAAAAGTATATAGGAAAAATAGTATTTTTCCAAAATATGATTTGGGGCTAAGTTGAATGAGTTATTTATTAAATTGAGTTAAATTTATCCGCATAGATCAAGATAGATCTCGTACGATGTTAGATCAGGGTAAAGAGAAAATCTCGGATTAATCCCCTCCGTATATACGTATACTCATCGAGGTAAGTTCATGTAATTAAATTGTGTTTATATGTTTTTAATTAAATTATACATGTGTTGTGAAATGTCATACATATATACCAATTTCATATCCAATGACGTACGATAATTACTGAGTCCCATTTGAACCTTAGGAATACATAGGATACAAATGACATGTCATTAGGTTTTACATGATTTGGGTGCTGGCACTGAACGTCCTACCAGTGGCTAAGGCCTGGTATGTGTTGCGGATACTCTACAGCTCGTGTGAGTAGTATCATGTAGCTACGTTTTGACCCACAGCTCATGAGAGCATACTGATTCACAGCACGTGTGAGCATACATGTACAGGATTTGACGGATTATAGTTATATGATTTAGCAAACTATGTGTGAGCTATCCTGGGTATCTGATGGTATTCTAAATAGTTCAGTGGGCATTATTCTAATATGAAATGGTAAAGGTTTGGTACAGACTAATATAAGAATACATATGAATTATATGGAAATGTTGTTACATGGTTTTTAGGAGAGGCGCATAGTAGGCCCTATGCTATGCACCCTGGTGGAAATAAGATGTGCAGAGATCTCCGTGAGATATATTGGTGGCCGAGTCTTATGTGTGAGATTATCGACTTTGTGGGGAAGTCTCTGACATGCCAACAGGTTAAAGCAGAACATCAGTTGCCTTCAGGGTTACTTCAGCCGTTTAAGATTCCGATGTGGAAGTGGGAAAGAGTAACAATGGATTTTGTGAGTGGGCTACCCCTAACGCCTTCTAAGAAAGATTCAGTGTGGGTTATAGTGGATCAGTTGACTAAAACTGCCCATTTCATATCAGTTTGCATAGATTATTCGTTATAGAAACTGGCTAAGTTGTATGTATCCGAGATAGTGAGACTGCATAGGGTACCAGTTTCTATTATATCCGATAGAGATCCTCGCTTCACGTCTCGATTCTGGAAAAAGTTACATGAAGCTCTGGTTACACGATAGGACTTCAGTACTGTGTTTCATCCTCAAACAGATGGTCAGTCAGAGAGGATGATTCAGGTACTGAAGGACATGTTAAGGAGTTGTGTTATCGACTTCCAAGGCAATTGGGAGGATTACTTGCCGCTAGCAGAGTTTACTTACAACAATAGCTACTAGTCTAGCATACAGATGGCACCATAGAAAGCACTATATGGTTGTAGGTGTCGCACTCCTTCATGTTGGACTCAGTTGGGTGAGCGGCATGTTCTAGGTCCTAAGCTAATATCTAATACCGAGAATAAGGACAGATTAATTTGGGATCTACTGAAGGCAACGTCAGACAGATAGAAGTTGTATACAGATTTGAAGCATAAGGAAATTGAGTATTATGTGGGAGACTTTATCTTTTTGAAGGTCTCACTATAGAAGAAAGTGTTGAGATTTGGCCGTAAAGGCAAGTTAAGCCCAAGATTTATTGGGCCTTACCGCATATTGAAGTGAGTAGGACCAATTGCCTACCAGTTAGAACTACCTCTGGAATTACAGCGGATTCATGATGTGTTCCACATCTCAATGCTGAGACGCTACTGCTCTGATCCTACGCATGTGGTACCGGTTGAGAAGATTAAAGTTAAACCAGACTTGACTTTCAAAAAAAGAAACCAGTCCAAATCTTGGATCGAGAGGTGAAAGTCTTGAGAAGGAAATCAATCCCTTTAGTGAAATTTCTTTGGCTGAATCACAATTTTGAGGAGGCTACGTGGGAACCCGAGAAAGCAATGTGACAATAATACCCTCACCTATTCTGATCAGGTAAATTTCGAGGCCAAAATTTCTTTAAGGAGGGTAGAATTGTAATGCCCCAAATCCTGAAAGCCCTTGTTAAATTATTTTTGTGTGTTGTGGCATGGATGTGTGACTGACTTAGTGGTTTAGTACTTTGGAAGTGTCTAGGAAGGCATGGTTTCAACCCTTGCCTTGAGCAAATTTTTGCTCCTATTTGAGTAAACCTTTGCCCTTAGCCAGTAGACTTTTAAAATTATGTGAAGGTTGCATAACATAAGACGCCTGCTAGTCTAGTGGCAAGTGGCGTGTTACTTCTGCTAGGAGACCAGAGTTGAGTCCTGTGTCACGCAAAGGGTGTTCTTTTTGCTGCTGGTCTTGTAAGAGGTTGATTGATAGTGGGAGACCACGGCTCTTGGGCCGGTTGAGAGTGTTGGGGGAAGTAGAAGTGTGTAGCTAAATTTGGGGAGTGGTTGAGAGAGTTTGAATTGGCCAAAGGTGAGTTTTGAGGAGAGAATTGGGGAGTGAATCATAGAGTAGGGGAGTGGGGAGTTGTCTGTAAAAAATGAGATTCTCTTTGTGCGAAAGTCGGTCATAGGCACTAAGTGCCGAATGGGTTTAGTTCTTGCTTTTTCCCGGTGATGTTCTTTTTGAGGAGAGAATTGGGGAGTGAATCATAGAGTAGGGGAGTGGGGAGTTGTCTGTAAAAAATGAGATTCTCTTTGTGCGAAAGTCGGTCATAGGCACTAAGTGCCGAATGGGTTTAGTTCTTGCTTTTTCCCGGTGATGTTCTTTCTTTTGCTCCTCTTCCACTATTGTTTGTGTGATAGCTGAAATTTGTTTATGATCTTTTGGGTACGTTTCGGGTTAACCTACCTTGTTTTTATCCTACAGTAAGGTACTTATGTTGATAAAATTTCCCTCTCTCTATCACTCTTCTGGTACTAGCCGAACTTTCACTTCCCCTCTCTTCTAACTTTCTTCTTCTCAATCAATCCCTCCTAACCGATTGTATTTTCTCTTTCTTCTTCCATTCAAATGCTTGGGGCCGATTTCTGCTTGCTCTTCTCTGGTTGTAGCCGACTTATTTCTTCCTCTCATCTCAATCGTGCTATTTTCTCTTTCTAAAACCGAATATCT
Organism: Gossypium hirsutum; assembly: GCF_007990345.1. Lineage (NCBI taxonomy): Eukaryota > Viridiplantae > Streptophyta > Magnoliopsida > Malvales > Malvaceae > Gossypium > Gossypium hirsutum. The sequence goes on along the minus strand of NC_053431.1, from coordinate 25,388,980 downwards.
CTTTATTACTCAGGAAACATCTAGATTGGAGTCTAGGTCGATTATTGGTTAGTCTTTTCTCTTTTCAGGTTTGCGATTTCTTTTTCTTCTATGGGCCGAATGTATCCTACTCATTCACCCTTATTTCACCTTAATAACTGTCACTTAACTCTATGGTTGTCGAATGTTGCTAGGGGCATGATCTCCATGGTCAAGGGGGTTAGGCCAATTGTCCTTTCACAATAAGTAATCCTGTCACTCGTGGTAAGTACTTTAGGTATTATTTATATTTACAAGGGATTATAACTTCTGATGAATCGGTTAACTGTTTCGGATAAAGGTTAAAGCTTTGGAGAGAGTTTGTGGGGTGTGGAACAGGAAGGGTCCAGTGATTGGTGGATTGGTAAGTAGCAATGAATCAGTTAGAGTGATTTCAATACTTTGGTTTTGGATTTACCACGAATTTGATTAATGGTGGATCGTTGTGAATCATAGGTGCTTTGATCTCAGAAGTGTTGTGACAACAGTTTCATTACAAGTGTGTGCACACTACTAGTAGATGTGTGATAGAAAAAGTCAAAAAGCCGAAAAAGGGGAGGTTGACACCACACGGGCATGTGGCCGCCCGTCTAGCAGGCTATGTATCGAAACATGGCTGTGTGGTTGACAAGATAGCCATGAGTGCTTTCACGGGCCAGAATGTTTTTGGGCCAATCTGGGCTAGACTGGGCCATATGGGCCCTACACAAAGAAATCGCACCAAGTGTGGTAAATATTGGGCTAGGTTGTGTAAACCACATGGCTAAGGCCATTTTTGGGCTTATGGGCTATATGAGCATGTGGGCCCACATGGTCCCGCAAAATGGGCTGTAGGCCGATTACTTGTGGATGACTATTAAGGTTGCACGGGTCGCCTAACATAACTGTGGACCTACTATTGGGTCGGTAAGTATACACAGATGCTATACTGATGAAATGATCATTATACCCCTGTGAGGTAAATCAACCGAAAAACCCCTGTATTATGTATGTTTGTTTCTGAGCATGATATTTCTACATACACGTATGTTATTATGTTGCATTACATGGGGTAGGATATATGATTTTGGAGGAAGTGTACTGAAAGGCTATAAGCCTATTACTAGTAGCTCTGCTGCAAATACTGTTTCTAGTACCGAGATTTGTACGATTTGGTGTGTAGGGTTGGGTGGGTAATTTTATCCCTACATGGTGTGTAGGGCTGGTACGGAGATGATGTGTAGCGGATGGATTAGGTAGGACTCTTTATTTGCATACTGTACTGAAATGGGCTAAGGCCCAGACTGCCTCTGGTACTGAAATGGGCTCAAGCTCAGGCCTAGATTGATACTATTTTTGAAAAAGGGGCTAAGGCCCTAACTAGAACTAACGAGCCTAGGCCCAGATTATGTTTACTCTGATTGTTTGTTACTTTGGGATTTCTCACACTGTGTTTTTGTAAACTCACCCATCTGTTATCTCTGTAGAAATCCTCAGGCTTAGACAGATCAAGGCGACGGAGGACTCGAAGGTGGCCACTCGATATAGTTAATTTATTTAAAATATTATGAGTTAGATTTTATTTGATATTGGGTTTTCGTTATGTAATAAGGCCTTTTAAAGTTTATTTTAATTTGGGGATTTAATTACTTTAATTTTACCTGTTAGTAATAGGACCCGTATTTTCAAGAAAGTACAAACCAATGTTTTTTCTGAAATCATCATGCTTAACGCCATACATTTTAAAAGCTTCTGCAACAATCACTGTTTTAAAATTTGAGAAACTAGTATAATTAATATTTTTCTTAAATAATTAGAGTTTTTACGAGGAACTAGTCATCCTAACCATTTATTTAGAGTCTAAAGAAGTTTTAATAAAAAACTGATTTTTTGTCAATTTGTGTTTTGGAAAAACACTCCAATGTCACATTACAAATTAGGCCATAGCTTCTAGGCCAGGTTTGGGGTGTTACATGGTTTATGCATATGTTTACATGGGTAACTTGTTTGATGTATATGCATAGGCTTTGGCCAAACTATGGTTGGAATATACTATGTTACTTACCTAATTTGAGATTAAATGGTAAGTTATGTTCTATGATATACAAACTTACTAAGCATTAAATGGTTACTTTGTTTTATTTTCAGTGTTATATAGTGAATCGGAAGCTCGTTCGGGTTGCAAGCTTGTTAGAGCTATATCACACTATCTATCGACCCTTTTGGTACTTTTGATTGTTTAATTTTGGTTATAATGGCATGTATAGGTATTTTTGCTAATGTGGCTTATATGTTTTATTGTATATATGGCCATTTGATTTGGCTTATGTTTGGCATATTTTGGTATGTACATAAGTAGCATTGACGTGGCTGATGTGTAGCTTGTTTTGTGTTTGAATAATGAAAGGTAAAATGATAGTTAAATGTGTTTTGTGATATGATGAATTTGTGGTGAATTGGTACTACAGTATACATGACTTATATGGTAACTTGGTACTAATTTAGAATGACATGTTTGGTACAAATTGAGAATTTTGATATGTAAACTAAATGACATGAATTGATGCAAATATGCTTAGTAGTTAGTTGATTATTTGGCCAAATAGAGTACATGTTTATATATGGTTTAATGTTATCATTTGAGGTGCCTAAGTTGTATAATCTTGTACCATGTGTATATGACTTGTTTATGCTTGATTTGGATGCCTTGTTATAGCTTGTAAGTATGTGCAATGTTGAATGTAGGTACATGCCAAATTGGGTGAGAAAAATGTCTTGTAAAATGGCCTATTTTTGTCCACATGATTACAGACACGGGCGTGTGTCTCAGTCGTGTGTGACACACCACCAGTGACACGTTCCTGTGTCCCCTGTAGCTTTCACAGGGTTGCAAGTTAGGCTGTTACACAGCTTAGCACGTGGGCGTGTGAGGTTATTTTGAAGGGAACAAGGCCTGGCACACAGGCCTATGGCTTGGCCGTGTGATGCAAGTCAATGAGTTGCACAGGCACGGACACGGGTTGGGACACGGCAGTGTGTTCCTACTTCGAATGCCCACACGGCCTGACCACACGACTGTGTGACCCCTATAGTGTTGAAAATTTTCTTTGTTTCCTGAAAAATTCTATGAGTGTCTGATTTAGTCCCGACTTGTTTCTAACGCATATTTAGGTCCTCAAGGGCTCGTATAAGAGACAATATCTATAATTTGACTTGGTTTAATATGTTTATTGATATGATATGAAATGTTTGAAATTTCTATCCGTTTGAATTGTAAACTCCAATAATGCTCTGTAACACAGTTCTGATGACGGATACGGGTTAGGGGTGTTACAATGCTATATTGAATTGTTGTACTTATATATGTGAGTTGTTTTATAAAGGTTTGATTTTTGAGTAAACTATCAAATTGGCCCTTTTATGGAAATGAATATAAAGTAAAAGGATGCCACATTGATTACTGATTTGATTTAATTGATTGAATTATTTTAAGGTCAAGGTATGTTGTCTAAATTTCATACAAGCTTACTAAGCATTTATAATGCTTATCTTGTTTGCTTTTCTGTCTCTGTATAGTTTATTTTTGCAGAACGCATCAATTGGATCAATTCGGAGCTCAAACTATCCAGCCTCTAATTCGCTATTCTTTTAATTGTTCCAAACTCAATTATGTGGCATGTAATTAGGGTTGGATTTGAACTTATATTATTTTGAATGATTATAAGTTTTGTCTAATGATGATATTGAGTTGGATGATTTGGTAAGTTGTGCATAAGTGTGCGTAATTAGCATTTTGGTAAGCAATGTTTGAGGCAAGTGAATAGTTAAGTTTTATTATTCCATAGGTTGATATATTATGTTTGGATTGATAGGTTTTCCTAGCTTTGAAGGTGATTTGATAGTATAAGTTTTGGTTAATGGTTATGATATGCATATAATACTTATACTTGATGACTATATGATTGGAGTATAAGTCTTGTTGAAAGTTTATATTAATTTGAATGGTGATATTTGGATCTAACTTGTGCTAACATCTTGGAGTTTTCATGGTTTGAAATTAAAGGTACATATGTATGCATAATGGTCAATGTTGGATATTTGAATGTTTTGTTTGAATGGTGTGAAAAACTAGTAAAGTTTTATGTAATCATTATGTTTGTGGTGCCAATTGTGGCATATTGGTTGAATGCATAATTGGACATGTTTTGGAATGTTTTTGTGTAGCTTTGAATGGTCTTATATATATCATTTGATCCTTTGGTTGTCTTGACATGAAATAGGCACATAATGACATGCTTTGTACCACACAGCCTGTTCACACGGTTGTGTGTCACACATGGTCTAGTGACACAACCATATGTCTACTAGTTAATAAGATGAATTAGAACCACTCAGTTCCCAATAGTCTCACGGGCTAGCCATACGCCTATGTAAGTACTGTAGATTTGGTTATTTAGGTTTCACACGGTCTTAGTTTGTTACACAGTTTAGCCACATGGCTGTGTGACTTTTGATGAAATTTGCAATTTGGTTCACACGGCTTCAGAGAGTTACATGGCTTGGACACATGATAGTGCAACCCCTGTTTTGCATAATTGATCCTGTAATTTTGAAAATGCTGTAAATTAGTCCTGTTTAAATTCTAGATTGATACTAAAGCATATTAAGATTGTATAAGACCCAGCCAAAAATTTTATATTTGGTGATTATGCATTGAATTGATTATCATTGTATGATTCATGTTTAATGTGAATGTTAATTGTGTATTTATGAAGAAATCCATGTTAATTTGTAATAATCGATGTAAAATGAATGTGTTATGTTTCAGCTTTAACTGTAGCACTTCGTAACTCAGGTCTAACGATCAGACCGAGTAAGGATTGTTACAACTATTTAAGCCAATTTATCACCTCAATGCTTATGAAGCACAATAAAACCCCGTATTCATATTAATCTATACTTACATTTTCATTAAACAATTTCTTTGACTTATGTACATTAACATCTAATTCTTATATTTACATTAAACCATTTAACTTCTAAATATAATCAACTTTAACAAAAACAAAGTAAAAATGGTACCTTGAATGCTTACCTTTCTTTGAATGAGAAAAGCCACCAAAATCCTCTACTTTACTAGTCGAAGAGCTCTCTTTTCTAACTATAAACTCTAACACTCATTTATCAACTATTTTCTTCAAAATGCGTAACACATAAAATACAAAAATTATGCTCATGAAGAAATCATGCCTAGTAACCTTAGATAATCAAGGTAAAGACAACAAAATACAATTTCTTACCTTTGTTCTTCACTTTCTCACTCTAATTTAAGCTTTCACTCTCTAGCTCATGAAAGCTTTTGGTTCAAATGAAGAAGGTGGTGATAGAATTAAGCTTTAAAAAGGTTTTATACAAGATCTTAATAAGAAAACAACTTGGATAGTGAAAAACTCTTGGTGAGAGGTAAGAAAAGATGAGAAAACTCAAAGAGAAAAACTTTCTCTTCTTCCATGGAGGGGGGTGACACAAAAAGGGGAAAAGATGAAGGATGTTCATCTATTCTTTCTTCTTTTACCAAAAAGCTAGATAAAGTCAACACAAAATTTAAATGAACAACTCGCATTTTTTCATTCTTTAAAAATTCCAAATCTGTGGCCATCAATAAACCTCATCTCTACACATATAAAAAAAACTTCTATAATTTTCAATATAATACTTATGAGAAGTCTCAAAATATCTTTTAATGGAGAATTTGCACTTGTAGTCATTTTCTTTTATCACTTCACTTAATAATTTCCAATATGTCAATTAACACTTTAAATCGCCACATAACATTATAAAGGTCTATAATACTATCCAACCATGCAATAATTACATTTTAATCATTTATAGGCTAAAAATGGAAAATTTATAATTTGATACTTGTATTTTTCATTTTATTCAATTTAGTCTAATTTTTCTTCTTAATACAAATACATAATGTCACTAGTGAATATGATGTACAGATTGTGCAAATAAACACATCGAACAAGTAATAAAGTGATGAGTGAGTATCATTCCCACGAGGATTGGATAAATATAATTTGGTCGAGTTATTAAAGTTAGGCTTGATTAATGCTAAGACAAAATAATAATGAGAATGTGGTGGCAAAATGAAATAATGATGATGTATAAAATGTGCAACAAAACAATTGAACTAAACAGGAATGTCATGACAAAACCACTATAGAAAAGAAAATTAAGGAACTGAAATGTTGATTAGGATGGTTGGGATTATTGATGCATCTACCTTCTCTAACTATTAATGCCACAACATAGTCTTGAACAGTTTACTGCTCGATAGGTTTCTATAGCTGTAACATCCTCAAAACCCCCTTAGTCGTAAATAATATGAGATAAAATCTTAGAGAAATAAGGTATAAGATCAAAGAAAATGAAAGTTAGAATATATCAAAAGAGTGTTAAATCAAGAAGCATGACATGATGTATTAAGGAAGGGACTAAATCGTAAATATGTGAATTTTTTGGCCCAAGTGTAAATATTAAAAATTTAGGGGATCAAAGTTTAAAATGAGAAATTTGAAGGAAGAAAAGTGAAAATAATCCAATTTACTAAGATATGGGATTGGCATGCAGGGACCAAATTGAATATGTAAAGAATTGTGAGGGACTAAATCATAATTTTACCAAATTAAGTGATGATTCAAGAATGGAATTTTGAAAGATCATAAAGGGTAAAATGGTCAATTAGCAAGAGGGAGAATTATAGAATGTAATGATGATATTGATGATATTTTGGTGATTCTTTTAATTAATTAGTTAAAAATTATTTTATTAATATTTTACTTAGATATTTATTTTTATTTTATTTAGAAAATGGTAGTATAAAAAGAAAGGAAGCATAAAGGAAATTTATCATCCTTCCAACGTGAGTGAAAGGATGAGAAAATAAGTTTTATTTTCTTTACAATTTAGTCATTTGCCATGAAAACCTACCTTTTTACCAAATTTTTTGAAAATTGCCTTAGATATTAAAGAGAGAAGATGAAGTAGAGATTCTAGACGATACGTTCATCAATTTAGAAGAAAGAAAATAGTAGATGAAAGTGAAGAAAATGAAAAGAAAAAGGAAGGAAAGTGGTGAAGATGAGAAATGCATGGAAATGAAGAGGAAATAACGAAATTCTTAACAAAGGAGGTAAGTTTCATACTAAACCTACTTGTATTTCAATAGATTGAGTTAAAGACGTTTTGAGTGGGATGTATGAAACATGTATTTAATCTAAATCCTAGAAATAGAAAGTATATGATGAAGAATAAACACTTAAAACACTAAATTGGTAAGAGAGAATGTGATTTGTATGGTAAAAAGTACTAAGATTTAGAAATGACAATCTAATCTACACATAAATATAAGTGTCTAAATTGTATACTAATAAAAAATATGGTAATTATGTGTGAATGAATGAAAGATAATGCAAAGAACCATGGAAAAAAATATTTTTTTAATTAAAACAGTTTGGATAGCAGCAGTGACTTAACTTGAAAAATTCACAAAAAAATTATAGAACTTTTTTAGAGATTTAACTAAATCTTTAATTAAAGCTTATTCAGTCTAGTTTCATATGGAAGAAACGGTGAAAGAAATAGAATTTTATAGTTTGAGATATATTAATTTTCGTGAAACAAGGCTGGAGTGGATTTGGGTTCCCTTGTTCTGACTTCGGAAAATCATAGAAAATTGTAAAAAACTTTATTAGGGTTTTAAATTTATATTTTTAAATTCTTAATGAGTCTATTTTCAAGAGAAAAAAATGTAAACAGCATCTAAACCTCGTAATAAGAGATAATTAATTTTTAGTAAAGAAAGGTTGAAGCTGTCACATAGCAGAACAGGGACAAATTTGAAGAATTTACTATACTTATTGGCTAAGGAATAAATTTTGAAATTTTATGGTAAAAAGATATTTGAGTCTAGTTTCAAAAACATCAAGCAGATCTTAATTTTGAATCCTATAGCTGAAGATATAAATAATTTAGTGACTATGACTAAAGTGGACAGCTTTGATATGAACACATAAGTAAATAGTAGAATTATAGATAATGTTAGATATAAGCATATTATATACTAAAAGATAAATATTCTAAAAATATATACATAACGAGTGTGAAATGGAAAGGAGGAGGAGGAAAAAAAACATAAATATATATATAGTAGATGAATTTGAAATGTTTCAAAATGGTCGTAAGTGATGGAATGATTAATACATGCGAGTATGTTTAAACGAATTGATAAAATATGAAGTGAATAATTGTTATTGATGTGATATTGAATTCTTTGTTAAAATTTTATGAAGAATTAAATTGATTGCTACAATTTAGAAATAAATATGAAATATACGTAAAGTGGGTAAATTACTTTTGAAAGTGAATGCCCTCCAATGGTTTTATTTGTAAAACTTTAATATTTGTTTTAATTTTATTTACTTTGTTATCTTTGATTGAATATCATGTTTTTATGAGGACTTAATATTAGAAATAGATGTAAGTGGATGATATGTAAAATGAAGTGGCGGTTATGACATTTGAATATATACTCAAGTAATGATATAAAAATAAATAAATAAATAAAAATAAAGCGTGGAACTTGTAGGAAAATGGAGACAATGTCACAATGACAAGTTTGCCATGTCACAACGTGGAAACCTCGAAGTTGTGACGACAGTTTAAATTTTTTTATGAACTATATAATTTAGCCTTTGATCAATTGTGAATGTTTTAATGAGCTCTTTTAACTCATAATTAGTTCTACAGTAAATTCAATTATTACTAAAATGAGTTAATGATTATATTAATTAAATAATATGATACATTGATCTGAAATTTTCAGTAGTTTCTTCGGCAACGAATGTGACATCCTGATGCCTTGACTTTGGACCGGGTTGGGTATGGAGGTGTTACATTTGCTGGTATCAGAGCCTAGGATGTTCGATTCTCGAGCTAAAAGTGAGTCTAGAAAATACATATTATATTAAAATATATATATAAAATAGTAATATGTGTATTTGAAATTAGACAAGATAGTGAAATGGGACTTAAAATTTTCTTAAATAAATAATGATTTTAGCAATATTCGTATGAAATATAGATATGAGAAAAGGAATAGAGTGTGGACTTGAGAAAGTAATGAAGAAGTTAAGGTAATAAACAAATATGACATGAGATGAAGTGACAAGAAAATAGGACTAAATTGTAAAATTTGAAAACTATGTGATTGAAATAAGAGAAGTGAAATGTATAGAAACTTGATATGTGAAATAAAATATGAAGAAAAAAATTTACTTGATACATGAAAGAGAATGAGATTATGTAATGAAATAATGAAAATTAAATCTTTGTGTTAATAACTTGTTTTCATTATGTAATGCTTTTGAATATATTAATCTTATTTTTATGATTTTTGGATGATTTTGGATAATTTAATTAATATTTATACAATTATGTTTCTAGATGAAAAATATGCTTTCAAATGATTAAATTAGAAAATTCTTAGTTATAATTTGAGGTTTGAAATATTATGATTTCGAACGATGAACAAGTAAATGTTTCATTATATTTGGTTGAAAGCATAAATTTTTTTATATGCAGTATATTATTTGAATATGAATTGAGACTGAAATGAGAATAGTAATGAAATTGATATGAGAAAGAAAATGAGATTGATTATGAAAATTTGATATGCTCCCTGTTAACTAGGTTAGACTAAACCAGATATAATTGGCATGCCATAGAATCTTTACAACAGAGATTTAGCATTCCCCAATTCCTAAAAGGTCGAGGGAGGAAATACCAAATGGTTAGATAATATTAGCCCCAATTCCCAGAGGGTCATGGGCAGTCCTAATTCCCAGAGGGTAGTGGACTTACTTTGATAGCCATCGTTGCCGAACAACTCGGGGTGGCAGATTCGCGCATCCAAACTTAAGTCTAAATTTTAGCACCGGGATTAACTTGAACGAAAAAATAAATAAAAATGAGAATGATGTGAAAGTGGAAATGAAATGGATTATGAAAATTGGTTTTTACCCCATTAGCTAAGTTAGAGTAAATTCGAGTATAGTTGGCATGCCATAGAGTCTTTAAATTAGAGATACAAAACTCCCTAATTCCCAGAGGGTCGTGGGTAGTCCCAATTCCAAGAGGGTCGTGGACTTATTTTGATAGCCATCGTTGCCGAACAACTCAGGGTGGTGAACTAGTGTTGTAACACCCCAAACCCGGCCTGGAAGTTTGGCTCGAATCTGGCGTGTCACATTGAAGTGTTTTTCGAAAACCATGTTTCCATTAAAAACCCTTCTTAATAATTAAAAACTTATACCCTTTTTAAACCTTGTTAGAAAACCTCAGCTGAATAACATTCTTAACAACTTTGTAAAAATTTTGGTAGTTGCGGAAGCTTAATTTAAAAACAATTGCGGATACGTGATGTTTTGAACAACAGTAGTTGCTTTGGAAAACCGTGTTCTAATACTAGCAATTATAAGAACAATAAATAAAATTCCAAATTTGAAATTCAAAAAATTACAACGGCTTTACTACAACCCATATAAAAACATTTAAAAGTAATAATCAAAACTGTAAGATAAACAATGTGTGTGAGTTCCTCCGAGCCCCTCGCAGCTCCGATTCGTCTAAGGCTGGAAATTACCTGAAAGGTTAATAAACGAGGTGAGTTATGAAAACTCAGTGTGAAATCCCCTACTATATAAAAGGAACAGTCAGTCATATAAAAGAATTAAAAGTTTGGCCCCAGACCTACTTACAATTTCAGTATCAATTAGGCCTTAGACCATTACAGAATAAGAAATATTATCAGAACTAGAATCAAAATGAGAATCAGAATCAGAATCAGAATTAGGTAACAGAATCAAAATCAGAATGTGAATGCAATCCAAACCCAATCCAGCCGTATACACCCCCGTACCAACCTTACACCATGTGGGGAGACTACTCGACCCACCCAACCGCTACACACCACAGAAATTGCAGCGAGGCTGGCAGATATTGTGACGAAGTCACCAGATACGGATATTGTGGCTAGGCCACCAGAACAAATATATATATGTGGCAAAGCCACCAGATTGCAGCGAGGCTGGCAGATATTGTGACGAAGTCACCAGAACAGATATATGTGGCGAGGCCACCAGATTACAGCGAGGCTACCAGAACGCTTCCTCCATCAATATAACCCATACCCCATGCAACCGATATACATGTCATCGCATACAACATACAGAATCAGAATATCATGTCCATATTTGAATCAAATAATCACAGTCAAGTCATTCATATCACCAACATATATTCACAATTAAATCCGTCAACCATACAGTCCAAGTTAGTCACTTGCCCACAAGGGCAAAACAATCATTTAACACCCTAGGGATAAAATGGTAATTTTACCCCACAAGGGTATCTCGATAATTCTACCTTACAGGAGTATTTCAGTAATTCTACCCCACAGGGGTATTTCGGTATTTCTACCCTGCAAGGGTATTTCGGTAATTTTACCCTACAGGGGTATTTTAGTAATTCTACCCTACAAGGGTATTTCGGTATTTCTACCCTACAGGGGTATTTCGGTATTTCTACCCTACAAGGGTATTTCAGTAATTTTGTCAATCGAGGGTAAAACAGTAATTCTGTAAATCAAGGGTACTTTGGTAATTTTATAAGTCGAGGGTATTTCAATAATTTTACAGGTCGAGGGTATTTCAGTAATTTCACAAATCAGGGGTATTTTGGTAATTTTACAAACTAAGGGTATTTTGATAATTTTACAAACCAGGGGTATTTTGGTAGTTTTACAAACTAAGGGTATTTTGGTAATTTTACAAACTAGGGGTATTTTGGTAATTTTGTAAACCAAGCGTATTTTGGTAATTTTACAAACCAAGGGTATTTTGGTGATTTTATAAACCAAGGGTATTTTAGTAATTTTACAAACCAAGGGTATTTTGGTAATTTGGTAAAGAAAAGTATTCTAAACAGGGATAACAATACGAATGGGCCCAAAGCCCTTTCTCAGCCCAAATGGGCCCACACGCTCGTGTGGCCCTTTTAGCCCAAATCTAGCCACAGATATGAGATTCACCTAGCCTAGTCCAATATTTACTACACAATCAAACAACTTATCCAATTGGGCCCGTAGGCCTATTAGGCCCACATGGCCCTTTCGGCCCATCGTGGCCCGAAGTAGCCATCGTACAGCTAGAGTAGTGAGAAATACACACCTGATTGGAGACTAAAGTTAATCCACGCTCCGAGCACTCTTAGCCGGCGCCCAACCCAACCGAGCACGCCACAAAGCGAAAGGAATTAGCCAAGAAGGGTACCTTTACTCTCCTCATGGTTCTCTCTATTTAAAGCCAGCTTCGCATTCACTCTTATGTTAGCTTCTCGATGTGGGATCCCTCCATCATCAGAGTTTAAATTCAACAACAACTCTTGCCGCCCCCTGTTAGCAAAATAAATGCTCTTTGTTTGCCATGGGATTCGAACCCATGCCTTCCCTTAAATGCTCCACACGCTACTTGCCACTAAGCCACAAGGCTTTTTGTGTCACAATTTCTCCAACAATATTCTTAAGGCCTAACTACTACACCCAGGGTTTGATTCACCTTAAACCAAAATTTTTGCTAGAGTCCAGATTTGAACCCAAGACTTCTCCAACACTTCTCAGCACATTTAACCACTAAAACAAGCCTTCAATAACGAAATTTACACGCACAACAAAATATTATAAGCTGCCTTCAACCGCTCCCATGCTCAAGGCCCAAAACTTCTAGGCCCAAATTCAGGGTGTTACAAGTGTATCCAATCTTAAGCTTAAACTTTAGTATGTGGACTAATTTAAAAGAAAAGCAAAAATGGAAGTAAAGTAGCAAGTATATTGAATTATTTGCCGATAAGGGTTAAACTTGTAAAAAGAGCAAGACTTGAGTTGTTTTAGTCATTGTAAGTAAAAAAAAAGTGAAATAAATGAAAGACAAGTGAGAATTAATAAGATATGATTAGCACTTTGGTGCGATATTGTGAGTGCACACTTCGATGCGAGTACTTCAGTGCAATATTGTGATTCTACACTTCAGTGCATTACTGTTAATATTCCACATATCTTATAAGTTCTCTTAAGTCTACAATGAGTTATATAAGTGAAAAATAGAAAGTGAATGATTAATAAGATTTGGTATGTGATTGTGATGAAAAAGTTAACTAATGTTAAAAAAATGAATGATAACTATTAGTAATCTTGATTATACTATTGAAAATTTTAAGAGTAAAAACATTATTAATGAAAATACGATCATGTAACGCCCCGCACCCGAGACCGTTGCTGGAGTCGAACACGAGGTGTTAACGAACTTAATTCATTTATTTACACAGTTCATTTTAAAATTTCCAGACAAGTTGGCTAACTGCATCACTGTCACCATAAAAATCATATCTCGAGTTCCAAAACTCGAAAACTGATTCCGTAAATTTTACCTGAAACTAGACTCATATATCCATTTACATATTTTTTTCTATAATTTTTGGTCTGGCCAATTAGTACAGTTTATTAGTTAAAGTCTCCCCTGTTTCAGGGTTCGACTACTCTGACCTTCATGCATTACGACTTAGATATCTCCCTGTACAGGGCTTCAATACATATGCCGTTTGTTTCTAATGAAACTAGACTCAAAAATGAATCTTTAAATATAAATAATTACTTCTAATTATTTCTGGTTAATTTATGGTAAATTTCCAAAGTCAGAACAGGGGATCCAGTAACCATTCTGGCCCTGTTGCAGGAAAACTTAAACATCTCATAAAATACGGCTCATATGGTCATTTTGCTTCTTCCATATGAAAATAGACTCATCAAGGTTCTATTACATAATTTATTCATTATTTAATTACATTCCTACTATTTTTAGTGAATTTTCAAACTCACATCACTGCTGCTGTCAGCATCTATTTTAAGGTAAATTTCACCTATTTCGTAGTTTCCATGATTCAACTAGCCATTTGACATACATAGCACCAAATATGATCGTGATTAACCATTCCAATGGCTAATCATTGCCAAGCATTTCCACACCTCTCAATAACCATATATATACAAAATGATTTTAATACTATGCTCAAAATATTTAAGCCATTTTCGCATGGCTATCCGAATATATACACATTACCAAAGGTACTTGATTAACAACAAAGGTTAGTCCTATACATGCCATTATCAACGTTTAACTAAAAGAGTACCAAAAGGGCTTAGATAGTGTGGATGACTTCGACTTCGACAATCCCGAGTCCGATAGCTGACGAACAAAAATCTATAAAATAGAGAATTAAAGAAACGGAATAAGCATTTAATGCTTAGTAAGTTTTGAGTAACGAAATTATTTACGACTAAAGTATAGCGTTCATATGACTAAATGAATAATTTCATATATGCACATTCTCAAAATCATAATTTCTTCACGCTTCAACCAATATATTCATACACAGGGTATCAAACCTAACTAGAGGCAAGAAGCTCGTTAATCAATTGAGCGAGTACTATTTGAAAGGAATCAACCTTTCCGATGTATATACGAAACATACCTTATCATTTGTATTTTATGAGCGTATTAATTGAAATTATTACAGCAAGATCGCTCGCTTCCAAACCCAAGTATCCGGGATTTAGCCGGATATAGCAACTCGCGCAAATGCCTTCGGGTCTTAGCCCGGATATAGTCACTAGCATGAATGCCTTCGGGACTTAGCCCGGATATAGTCACTAGCACAAATGCCTTCGGGACTTAGCCCGGGTATAGCAACTACTCGCACAAATGCCTTCGGGACTTAGCCCGGATATAGTAACTTGCACAAATGCCTTCGGGACTTAGCCCGGATATCATCCGAATAATCAAGCACATATACCAATAAATCATGACACATCCATATTTCATTATCATAACTAGAATTCAAACACAAGACGCTTATCAACCATTACCATTTTCGGCTCAATAGCCACATACAAAGAGCATGATTTTGATTTGCTTTATAACATGATCTCTATACACATTCGGCTACCCGTCATAGGTATAAACTAATCACCTCAATATACAATTCAAGTAGAATCATTATATCACCGTTTATTTGTTATGCTTATATGTCATGACTTAATCAAATCATAAACTAAGTTTTATTACTCGAAAACTTACCTCGGATGTTGTCGAACGATTTCAACGGCTATTCAATCACTTTTTCCTTTCCCTTATCCAACTTTGATCCTCTAAGCTCTTGAGCTAAATCAAACAATTTATTCCCCAATCAAACACAATCATACGGCATTCATATACATTTTAGAACCAATTCATTTGAATCAATTTACTACTTATACATCAAAATTTCCAATACAAAGTATTTAGCACCTATGCACTTAAACTGGATTTGCAAACACTCATAGACCATGTCCGAATGCCATTTAAACACAAGTCAACAAAACCTCATGATTTCAAATCAAACTCTTAACAAGAATGCACAATGCCGAACCCTTAGATGATTAACATCTAATTTAGACAATTTAGAACACCAAAACGGCACTTGTTCAAACATTAAACAACTACATGTTCGGCCATTACCATAGGTGCATTAGAAATCTATACTATCAATAAGCTCAACTCCTTAGGTCCTAATCGGTACACTAAGACCATCTTAACTCATTTCTCATCTTGTTAACAAAGACAGAGTAAAGCAAATCTTTATACACAATTATTATCAATTCATCCATCCACTAGGGACTTAGCCTAACGTTCAATAACAAACTCCTCCTTTATCAATTACATATTCGGCAAGAACATGGTAACTTATACTACATCAATTTTAAGTACATAAATTACTCAAACATAATCAAATTCACATTCGGTCTTGGTACATAATAAGGTAGCCGATTCTTTTCCCTTAGCACCCAATGCTCACATATGCTCATTTGTATAGTTCAAACACTCATCTACCATTGTTCATCTAAATTTATCATGAAACAACAACCATCACCCTTATTAATTACCATAGCCGAAAGCCCTACTCATTCCCACAATCAAAAATTCAACATGGGTTACTAAAATAACTTGATACCTCATTCAAGATTAACCAAAATCTCAAGAATTAACATAACTTCTTACCTTAATGCTAACTTAAGATGACCGAATGCCTTTCTCCCATCTTCCTCTTTACATTCGGCCAAGAATAAAGAAACTCAAGCTTTGTTTTCATCACCCTTCATTTCCTTATTTCAATTACTTTTTCCTTTTTTATTTATTTATGTTATAAAATATAAAGCTACTAACTAATAATTAATACATATTGCATGTATATAACCCATCATGGCCGGCCACTACTAATCATAGGTGGAAATTTGACATGCAAACCCATTATTTTCATAACATGCACTAATAGATCCTTATAGATTAACCTATCACATTTCAAAAGTGTCACACATAAGTCCTATTAACTAAATTCACATGCAATTGACTAAATCGAAGCTTAAAACTTTCACACACTCATATTCACATATTTTAGACAATAAATATTATACTCAAATACTTCGGTGACTCGGTTTAGCGGTCCCGAAACCACTTTCCGACTAGGGTCAATTTAGGGTTGTCACAGATCAACTGATATTAGTAATTTTAATTAAGTGTATAATGTTTTAAGTGATGTGGTTAGTGGAAAAAATTGTAAATGAAATAAAAGTAAGTTAAGTAAATAGTAAAATTGATTTTTGTGAGTAAACATATTGAAATTAGTATAATGGTGTGCCTATGTAAAATGGTATTGAATTATGAATAGTTAATAAAATAAAAAAAACATGAGAAATAAGTGGAATGACGGAAATGTGCAAGTGTACACAATTGTAACAAGTAATAAAGTGACAAGTAAATGTCGAGTTGAAAAGAATTATTTATGAATGAAAATTTAAAAACATTTTGGTGAAGAAAAATATTTTGATTTGAGGAGGTGATTAAAAACTAGGATTTTAACTAAGTAAAATAAAAAAAATAAAAATAGAAGTTCCAATGCATGATTTCAAAAGATGATTTTAATCAAGATGACATAATTGTGTTAGATTAATTACATTTCTTAATTTCAAATTATTAAACTCATGTTTATGTTGTTATGAATAAATTCACGGCAACTCGGTAATTTGCTAACTTATAAACATACTTACTTACCAAAATCTATTTATCTCTTGATTATATCTCTATGTCAATTCAATTGATTAAACAAATTTTAATAAGCAAATGTGTTAATGAACATACATACTTATGAAATCAAAATAATCTCTTGTATATATCTCTATGTCAATTCAAACAATTAATTCAATCTCATAAGCACATAAAAGATCATGTGAGGTAACAATATATTTCTACCTTGAAACAGTTTAATCACAATAAGTCTTGCAAGTTATGCAAGGCTAATGTATCATTAGATACCGTTGCTAATTTAACCCTCAGCTACCTTAGATGATTAAACATGCATTCATTAAGTATCGTTTCAATTAATTACAACTTCAATCCGTTTAAATAATTAATTCATTAGTTACCTTACAATTGTAATGCAAGAATAACTTAGTCATGGTTTTACTTAATCAAACATTTTATCGAGGCCTATAACAACACAAACACAATTTTAATAACTCAAGTAGACAAAATGAAATTAACCTAATACGAATTAAATTTAAGCCGTATGAATTAAATTAAACATATCAACATCACAAATATTTATAGACATGTTCATCATAACAACATCAAAATTAAAAGGGTAGGGAATAAGAATCAAATCCGATGTTTTCTCTGTGGCTTGACTAGTTTGCTCCACTCTTCCTTCTCCGCTTGTTCTTGTTGAACCAAGGCTTCTATGAACACTTGAATGCTGCTCAAAATGGTGGTTGATTGAATCTTTTTCTAGAAGTGAAATCGACAAGGGAATAGAGGAAGGAAATGAAGAAAAATGGAAGGGAATGAAGAGAGAAAAATAAGAGAGAAGTGAAAAGATGAGAAGGGTTGAGATGTTTTTGAAGTGAGTAGAAAATGGGGGTATTTATAGGTTGTGATGGATGCTAAAATTAGAAAAATTCAGCAGCCATAGAGTCCACCCATAGCCAGCCACAGATGTGACAAGTTTGAAGAATTCAACCTTGCTATTTTAAGGTAGGGGCAAATCTAGAACGATACAAATAGTGGAGGGTTTTAATGCAATTTGAAGGAGTCTTAAAGGGCCATTTGCAAGTTAAATAATCAGCCAAGCAAGCTGATTGGGTCAGCATGTGGGATGGTTTTGGGCTGCCCAGTGCTCGGTTGGATCGGTTTTCTCAGTTCAGCTCAACTGGGCCACTTTTCATAATTAATTAGTAATAATTTATTTAACCCAAATTAAATTAGATTAACATTAAAATTAATTGTATTATAAGTTAATAAACATAATTTGGACCGTCTTAGGCTGAAAAATTAATTTGCCTTGATGCTTCAAAATTGCTTCTCGGTTTTGTGCTTTTATCAGTGTCAGCAGTGTCGTTTTTTGCCCTTTGTCCGAATCTGTCAAAAATGATCAAAATTAATCAAAATTTATTATAAAATTAATAAAAATTTATTATAAAATTAAGTAAAATTCAAACTACTAATGATTTAAGTACAATTTAATTATTTTATAATAATTAAATAATTTTCGACAAGAATTTTACCGAAACTGCATGAATTTGAGTTAAAAAAAGGCGTGAAAAAGTGTGTATATTTTCGTCTTTCCACACCCCTAAACTTAATTCATTGCTCGTCCCGAGTAATGAACAAATTTGGAAAGAATTTCTCGAAAACACCTTTGAAAACTTTCTTCAGAACAACATTCTTCCCAAAAATCACGATTTAAGTATACTTATGCTCAAAAACAAGAAATTTGATACTTATGCTACTTATGTATAAATATCATTCAAATTAATCTCAATTTTTATTATGATAACAAAAATAGACTAAGTGCTTTCTCAATAAAGACATGCTAAATTCCTATCGATTTGATTTTATTCCCTTATTCAAGAAAGTTGCAATCATTAAGTTTAACTTATGCCTTCATATGTTGAACATAGCAATTTCTCTCCACTAATGTAGGTAGCATAGAAACTTGAATCAATAGGTCCTTAAAAATGTTGTAATGTGGCTAGGGGTGGGTAAAAGATAGATAAATTTAGGATAAAAACCTTAGACTTAGCTTCAATCGGACCTTCGGATTAATTATCTTCAATACACCAACTTACTTTGCTTTCACATGCTCTTTTGTACATCTATTTTCAAGCACATATGCTTTTTTTTTACATGAGCATTTTACTGTATAGACTACAATTTTTTTAAGCATTTGATAATTCTTTTCAACTCCCCCAAACTTATTTTCAGGGAACATTTTGAATAGTACTGACTCTACTGTTTGGGATAATTTAAAGATAATTACGAGAAAAATGATGGCTAAATATTGCAACGGTTTAAATAAAATTAGGCCATATAGACTCAAAGTTGGGTTTCAAGGGATAAAAACTCATCGTGGTTGGCTTGAAAGGCTCAAACGGTCCAAAGAAAAGTTGCCTAAATCATTTTCAACTTCCCATGCTTCCTAGGATTTCGCCTCAAAAAACTACTAAGTAAATTCTAGAGACTTAAACTTTCATGCATGTCTAACTTCCCTAAGGAACTAAAAATTTTATGGTATGATTTGCATGCTTTATTAAGAACTCATTCATGTCATATTTCAGTTAACATAACAATTATTTAAATAATCAAACTTTATTCATACTGAAGTTTAGCATACTTAACAAAATTTCAAATTTTTTAACAAAATATAACCTAATCATAACTGAAAGAAAATTTTATTCTGAGTGGAAATAATTTCAATTTTTCGGTTCCCTTATTTAAGATGAACAATGTCCTTATTGTTTAAAAGTGAATAAATACTATACACCAGGTAGGATTCTAGAAAAGAGGAGGTGAGTCAATTTGACACTTAAGTATCAAGCTCTCTCTAGATCCAATCCTAGACATGTATATATCTATTGCCACACTTTGCACTTTGCGACTTGTTCATTTTTTATTTATGAATTACACCTATAACACCTTTCACTCATATTCAACGCTGAAATAGGGTTACGGAGCATTATCGAACTTATAGAACATATAGTTGTACATTTCTCATGCATTCAATCAATCCATACAATCATCATTCATTCTCAATCAATTTGTCCCTTATAATAGCTTACGAGGCCTTACAAATACTTTAGGAGTGGTTCCGAACTAAATTGATAACTTATAAAACTTTCATGAAACTTTGAAAATTTTTCTGAAAACAGAGGGCACGCGCCCGTGTGGACGGGTCGTTTGTCTCACACGACCACCAGACATGCCCGTGTCACAAGACTTGTTAAAATAGGGGGCACATATTGACTTGGGTCACACAGCCAACCACACGCCCGTGTGTCTAGCCCACGTGCCATTCAAAGTGACCACACATGCCCTGTAACACCCCTCACTCGTACCCGAGACCAAAACCAGATACGAGGCATTACCAGACATTTACTCAAACATTTTCGGGTAATACAGGTTATAAAATGTTGTTCCAATTTGAAACCATTCAATCAACATCTTAATGTCCCTATTATGGGCCTACGAAGCCCAAATCATACATTCTAAAAGGTCCGGGACTAGACTGAGAACTTGGGAAAGTTCTTAGAAAATTTTCTAGGTTAAGCCTCACACGCCCCTGTGGAGGCAATGCACACGCCCGTGTGCTTTGGGATACGCCCGTGTCCTACACCCGTGTTGAATTTCCAAAAATTATTTTCCATCTCGAACCTACATGGGTTTTCACACGGCCAAGCACATGCCCATGTCGCTGGCATGTGTCCTTCACACGGCCAAAACACACGCCCGTGTGCTAGGCTGTGCCCTCCACACGGTTGAGACACACAGCCGTGTCTCTACCTGTGTGTTTACTACCATGCATTCTAACTTAAAATTTTTAGGTGCAGGGGACACACGGCCGTACCACATGCCCATGGGGTGATCCGTGTGTCACACATGGCCAAGACACACGCTTGCGTGTCTACCCATATGGACCTTGTTGGGCTATTTTCAAAGCCTTTGGTCACCCTCTATCAACCCCATACTCCTATAGGTTCCCATAATACATAACAAGGCCCAATTATACATCTTGAATAACCTTGATAAACCTCATTGTATGTAAACCTCATCTTATCGGTTTTACACATGCTAGGTTATTCCCTTTGTATGAAGGATTTCTATGGCTTAAAATACTTTTAAGATTGGCTCATTTTTATTACTCATTGCCAATTATGACCTAGTCATCCCATGTGATTTGGTCACATTATATGCATGGAAATGTAGTAGGTCATATTTCATCCTCACTAGCACAATTGAACATTAACATGCACAAATTTGTAGGTCATAATGTATATTAAAATAAGCCGATTCCCATGGCCATATACAAGTGAGCATGTATACATTTACAAGCCTTCATATTGGCAAATCAAATGACATATATAACAAAATAAATAAAAGCCCTATACATGCCATTGATCAAAATAAAAGTATCTATTTACCAAAGCTGGACAAGATGATAGTGTGTTGAATCCCCGACCGTTTTCCAATATTTACGAGTCTTCAAGCTTTGTAAGACAGGGAAAAGAGAGAGGTAAGCATTTACATGCTTAGTAAGCCCGAATAACTAGAAAGTAAACTTACCGATTAATTAGCATGCAACCATATTAGGCAATAAGAGCAATAAGCACGGAATGGTTTCCCTATCATATGGACTCAATCAACAAGATAGTCACATAACAATGCACCATGTAACTTGTCTAAGATGAGCTCATCATTCAACGTTTTCATTTTTATGTCTCATGTTAATCCTGTTGAGTTTCTCAGAAATCTCGATGGATTATCCATTTACCGTCAAGTCATAAGAGCGACCATCTCATGTATGCACTCCCGCGAACCTCACATCTTACGGCGAGATTACCAGTCCAGGATAAATCCCCCGTAATATCAACCCATGAGGTGATGTCGGGATTACTAGTCCAAGCTAAATCCCTTATAGTGACAAACACCCTTAATGAGCTCGGATCTGAATTACCAGTCCAGGCTAAATTCAAACCCTAATCGGATTACCTGTCCGGGCTAAATCCATAATTCACACATATTCTTCAGGAGGTTCGATCACTCAAGGAACACACGTCCAGGCTAGATCCTTTCTATATTTGAGATCAATGGATTACCGGTCCCGGCTAAATCCTTTCTGCAACACATGTAGGATCTCAAGTCATATGTAAAACATGGTTTATCCAACGAGCTTCTTTTTTAACCTCAACCGGGACATTTATCATCATGTCATTATTAATAACACATTTCATGGATTTTCATGCCATCATCAAATACAATTAACATACATTCATAAAACATGAAATTAGGCATATTATGAGTTTACTTGAAGTTATTTGAACTTACCTGGTATTCATCTCGGTTTCGCGTTTCAGTTATTCCAAAACCTTTTGTTTTCCTCGATCGACCTTCAGAATTTGTTCCTCATGGTCTAGAACAATAAAAATGAATCATTAATACCTCACATTATTCCTTTCAAGTCTAAATGTCACCCCCAGACAAAAGGACCGTTTTGCCCCTAACCTTTCACATTTTTACTATTTAGTCCCTAGGCTCGTATAATGAAATGCATAAAATTTCCACCTTACCCATGCCTAGCCGAATATTTTTCCCTCTTATGGCAGCCCACATTTTTCCATTATTTCACATTTCTACCACACATTTTACACCTTTTGCAAAAAGGTCCTTTTAGGGGTTTTTTATGAAAATCACCTAGGAAAAGATGTTTAACACACATCCAACTTTCATATTCCTCTATAAAACATCAAAGAATAAACATGTCACATATGGTTCACTTTGCAAACATGAACCCTAACTTAAAATATGGGTAGAAATGGAGAGAGTAAGCTACCGGGATATCAAAAATACAAAGAACATTAAAAACGAGGTTTGGGAGCACTTACTTTTGAGCTTGAAAATGTTGAAACCCTAGGTATTGAGGGATTGAGAATTTCGGCTAGATAAGGGAGAAGAATGGCTGATTTTTGCCTTCATTTTCCCATTTTATTTCATTAATTAGCCAAATGACCAAAATGCCCTTAAGTCTTTTTTTAAAATTTCATCCATACATGCCCATTTTTGTCCAAAAACTTTGAAATTGGGAAAATTACTCTTTAAGACCTTCTAATTAATAATGTAAATCAATTTCATACAAATTGCTTCTAGAATCCAAGTTTTACAATTTATTCGATTTGGTCCTTGTTTTCCAATTGCACACTTTACTCATAAAATTTCTTCATGAAACTTTAACACATACATATTCTCATATTCTAGACCTCATAATAATCATAAAATAAATATTTCAACATCGGATTTGTGGTCCTAAAACGACTGTTTTGACTAGGCCTTATTTTAGGATGTTACATTTCTCCCCCCTTAAGGACTTTCGTCCTCGAAAGTCTTACCAGTAAATAGGTTCGGATATTAGCTTCTCAAGGTTTCTTCCAGCTCCCATGTAGGCTCTTCCTCACCTCGTCGATGCCATAAGATTTTTACCAAAGCCACATCTTTATTTCTCAGCTGTTTAACCTCACGAACCAAAATCTTGACCGGTTCTTCACCATAAGTCATGTCCGGTCTAATTTCAATCTCTGTCGGTGAAATCACATGAGAGTGGTCTAATCGATATCTTCTTAACATAGATACATGAAACACGTCGTGAATCTTTTCCAGTTAGGGTGGCAATGCCAAATGATAGGCTAATGGTCCAACTTTTTCAGTGGTCTCATACGGTCCGATAAATCGCAGACTTAGTTTGCCCTTCTGGCCAAATCTCAACAGCTTTTTCGATGGAGATACTTTCAAGAATACTCTATCTCCAACTTGGAGCTCAATCTCTTTTCTTTTCAAATCAGCATATGACTTTTTCCTATCCGATACCGCTTTTAAACAGTCACGTATCACTCTAACCTTTTCTTTAGTTTCCTTAATTAGATCAACTCCATGAATCTGACTCTCCTTGAGTTCTATCCAATACAATGGAGTTCAACACTTCCTTCCATACAAGGCCTCATAAGGCACCATCTTCAAACTCATTTTAAAATTGTTGTTGTAGGCGAATTCTACCAATAGCAAGTATTTTTCCCAGCTACCCTGAAATTCGAGGATGCAACATCACAACATATCCCCAAGAATTTGAATCATCCGCTCAGACTGGCCATTGGTTTGTGGGTGAAAAGTGGTACTAAAGTTTAACTTTGTACCCAAGGCTTCTTGTAACTTTTTCTAGAATCTCAAAGTGAATCTCGAGTCTCTGTCTGAAATAATCGATAATGGTACCCCGTGTAATCTCACAATCTTAGATATATACAAGTCGGCCAACTTATCAAGTAAATAATCTATCTTTACCGGAATAAAATTAGCCGACTTTGTCAACTTATCCACCACAACTGATATAGCATCTTTCTTTTTCAGGGTCAATGGTAATCCTATCACAAAGTCCATAGTAACTCTGTCCCATTTCCATTCGGGGACCATTACAGGTTGTAACAAACCTGAAGGTACTTGATGTTCAGCTTAGACTTGCTGACATATTAAGCATTTCGATACAAATTCAGAGATATCTCTCTTCATGCCATTCCACCAGTATATTTTCTTCAAATCATTGTACATCTTGGTACTTCTTGGATGAATAGACAAATGGCTATCATGTGCTAAAGAAATGTCTCTAAACATTAAACATCCATCAGAACCAATCTGAAAGCCTGATTCAATGCCCGACTCACATTGGGTTCTTTTAGCATGCAGGTCATTATCATTAGTCTGAGCATCATAAATTTCCTGAAGAAATGTCAGCCTAGCCCTTAGCTTTGCCAAGATTGAACCATCATCAAACAACACCAATCGAGTGCCCATGGCTATCAGTGCAAACAAAGATTTTCTGCTTAACGCGTCGGTAACCACATTCGCCTTTCCAAGGTGGTAATCGATAATCAATTCATAGTCTTTAATTAATTCTAACTATCTTCGCTGTCTTAGATTTAGTTCTTTTTGAGTCAACAAATACTTCAAACTCTTGTGGTCTGTGAATATACGACAAGTCTCACCATATAAGTAATGCCTCCAGATTTTTAAGGAAAAAATAATGCCAGCAAGCTCTAAATTGTGCGTCAGATAATTCTTCTCGTGTGGCTTCAACTGCCATGAAGCATAGGCTATCACCTTGCCATCTTGCATAAATACACAACCCAGTCCATTTAAGGATGCATCACTGTAGACCATAAATTCTTTTCCCAACTCGGGTAATACTAAATAGGGGCTTCAGTCAGCAATGTCTTCAACTTCTCAAAACTCTGTTGACACTTTTCTGTCCATTCAAACTTAACGTCTTTCTATAGCAACCTCGTCATTGGAGTCGCTATCATGGAGAATCCTTTCACAAATCTTTGATAGTAACCAGCTAAGCCCAAAAAGCTTCTAACCTCGGTTACAGTTTTAGGTGGTTTCCATTCAACGATAGCAGAGATCTTATTTGGATCAACTTGGATGCCTTCACTGGAAACAATATGACCCAAAAACCCTACCTCTTAGAGCCAAAACTCACTCTTGCTAAACTTAGGATACAATTTCTTTTCCCGTAAGGTCTGCAACACAGTTCACAGATGCTTCACATGCTCTGTCTCATTCTCAGAATAAATCAAAATGTTGTCAATAAACACAACGACGAACTTGTCCAAGTATGGTCGAAATATCCTATTCATTAGGTCCATGAATACAGCCGGTGCATTTGTTAACCCAAATGGCATGACAAGAAATTCATAGTGGCTATACCTCGTTCTAAAAGCTATCTTAGGCACGTCCGATTCCTTGAATCGCAACTGATAGTAGTTGGATCTCAGGTCTATCTTATAGAATACAGTGGCTCCCCTCAACTAGTCGAACAAATCATCGATCCTTGGCAAAGGATACTTATTCTTGATAATTACTTTATTCAGTTGCCGATAATCTATACATAGCCTCATTGAACCATCTTTCTTCTTTACGAATAACACGGAAGCACTCCAAGGTGAAAAACTTGGCCTTGCAAAACCTTTATTCGTCAGCTCTTGCAACTGTGCTTTTAACTCTTTCAGCTCGGTTGGTGCCATCCTATACGGAGCAATAGAAATAGGAGTTGTTCCTGGCACCAGTTCAATACCAAACTTTATCTCTCTTTTAAGAGGCTATGCAGGTAATTCCTCTAGGAACATGTCTGGATATTCATATACTATTGGCACGGACTCAATCTTCAACTCAGTTTCCTTAATGTTCAGAATAAAAGCAAGATAGGCTTCATACCCTTTTCTCATATATCTCCGAGCCATCATTGAGGTAGTTACAACCGGCGGTGTACCCAATTCTCTTGAATCAACCCGTAGAATCTCTCCATCTGGGCACTTCAATACAATATACTTGCTACCACATTTTATAATTACATCATGCAGGGCTAACCAATCCATACCAAGTATTACATCAAACTCATCAAATGGAAATAACATAAGGTTAGCCGAAAAGCAATGACCCTGAATCATCAAAGGACAATTCTTACAGACTTTATCAACCAAGACTGACTTGCCCAATGGGTTCAACACTCTGATAATAAATTTCATAGGTTTAATGGATATATTGTATTAACACCAATCTCATGCAAATGTATGAATGCATCGATCCTAGATCAATTAAGGCAACAACACAAGTATTCAAAAGAGAAAAGGTACCCATGATGATGTCAGGAGCAAAGGCTTCCTCTCAAGCGCGTATTGCATATGTTCTTGCCGGGGATCGATCCTCTAATTTTGCAATTTCTTTGGCCACAACTTGACTGCTACTAGCACTTCTAGGATACCTCGGAGATCTACCTCGTGGAATAGGAGCACTCTACTTCGGGGCTACTTCCACCTCTTTATCGGTTAGCTCAGGGTAGTCCCTGAGTAAGTGGTCAATAGAACCACATCTTTTGCATGCACCGCTCTTCATTCGGCACTCTTTGACGTGAAATTTGTTACTGCTTTTGCACTTCGGCTTTTGATCATCTACACTCCCCACACTAGTCACCATAGGGGAGGAAGACTTCTGGTTACGTCATTTGGAGCTACTCGCTCTACCTGAATATCCTACTGATGAAGTGGAATGTTCATGTTGACTCCTTGATTTCTTTGTTGGAAATGAAAGTGTCTTACCGCAGGATCTCTTGCTTGAAACTCGAGCTTCTCTCTTTGCTTGTTTCCTTTCATTATTGAGCTCCTCGGCCTTTTTGGCCCGATCAGTTAATGCAGCGAACTTTCATATTTCAAGGATCCCAATCAACAACTTGATTTCCTAATTCAGACCTTCCTCAAAGTGTTTACACATTTCTGACTCTATTTGGACCCATTCAGTTGCATACTGACTTAGTCTTACGAATTTCCTTTCGTATCTCGATACCATCTTATTTCCTTGTTTGAGTTCTAGGAACTCCTTCTGCTTCGAATCCAAGAACCTTAGACTGATGTATTTCTTCTTAAACTCTACTTGGAAAAATTCCCATGTAAGGTTTTCCTTTGGTACCACTGAAGATGCAGTCTTCCACCAGTGGTATGCAGTACCCTTTAGAAGAGATACAACACACTTTAAACACTCCTCAGGTGTGCACGATAATTCGTCCAATACTCATGTAGTATTCTCAAGCCAGAACTTGGCTCGTTCAGCATCATCATCAATCTTAGCTCTAAATTCCTCAGCCCCATACTTTCTAAACTTGTCTACAGGGGCTTTACCAATTCTTACGGGTGCCATACCTTATGGCAATTCCTCATCAGGTTGGTTAGGGGGCGAGGGAGGTCGTGGTATGTTGGGGCGATTTCTGAAATAATCCCCAAACCACTCGTCCATCATGTCAAAGAAGAAGGTTCTAGCCTCTTCCTAGCATTCAGACATAACCCTTCTACTATTACTAGAAATGGCTCGTTGTATGGAAGTTGGAGCATGGCTCTTGGTTCCCTTGGACTCATCTTGTGCTTGATTGGAAGAAATTTACTATATTCAAAGACAATTAAACAGTTAAGAGATCTCACACTATCAACTATCATATAATGGCATGTATAGCGAAACTCAATACTCTCTACGATAGTCCTAGAACCGACTAAATTGTAGCTCTGATACCACTAAATGTAACACCCCTCATCCTTACCTGAGCCCAGAACCAGGTACGAGGCTTTACCAAACATGTACTCGAACATTTTCAAGTAATACGGGTTATAAAATTTTGTTCCAATTTGAAACCATTCAAACAACTTCTTAGTGTCCCTATTATGGGCCTACGAGGCCCAAATCATACATTGAAAAGGGTCTGGGACTAGACCAAGAACTTGGGAAAGTTCCTAGAAAATTTTCTGGGTTAAGCCTCACATGCCCCTGTGGAGGCAATGCACATGCCAGTGTGCTTTGGGACACGGCCGTGTCCTACACTCGTGTTGAATTTCTAAAAATTATTTTCCATTTCGAACCTATAGGGGTTTTCAGATGGCCAAGCACAAGCTCGTGTCCCTGGCCCGTGTCCTTCACATAGCCTACACAAGCCCGTGTGATCACCCGTGTCCAAAAACTCGAGCATTCTGTTTATGACGTCAGCATTCATTTAGGGGCACACGGCCAAGACACACGCCTGTGTGCTAGGTCGTTCCCTCCATATGATAAAGACACACGGCCATGTCTCTACCTGTGTGTTTACTACCATTCATTCTGACTTAAAAGTTTTAGGTGCAGGGGACACAAGACTGTACCACAGGCCCATAGGGCGATCTATGTGTCACATACGACATAGACACACGCCCGTCTGTTTACCCATGTGGACCTTATTAGGCTATTTTCCAAGCCTTTGGTCACCCTCTATCAACCCCGTACTCTTATAGGTTCCCATAATACATAACAATGCCTAATTATACATCTTGAATGACCCTGATAAACCTCATTGCATGTAAACCTAATCTAACGGTTTTACACATGCTAGGTTATTCCCTTTGTATGAAGGATTTCTATGGCTTAAAATACTTTTAAGATTGGCTCATTATTATTACTCATTGCCAATTATGACCTAGTCATCCCATGTGATTTGGTCACATTATATGCATGGAAATGTTGTAGGTCATATTTCATCCTCACTAGCACAATTGAACATAAACATGCACAAATTTGTAGGTCATAACGTACATATAACAGTAAATCATTCGATAATAGTAACTCATCTGTTAAAATAGTACTTCATCCATATAACAGTAATTTATCCGTATAACACATAACTTTTTCACATAACCAATAACAAAATTTATGCCCATTGAACCTATTAGAATTTCGATAGATACACGGCTGATACACACTAGGTGTATTAATCGGTAATCCGTCAATTCATCATCATATTCACTTTTTTGAGCTATGATCGATAATCTCCTCTTGAGCTGATGGACAGTAAGCTCTATTGAGCTGAAACAGTAAGCTCTGACTAGCTGAGAATAGTAATCTCTTACGAGTTGATATATCAGTAAGCTTATACGAGCTGAGGTGAGTCCACAACACATGCAGGATCTCGACCTAAACAGTAACCCTAGTGACATGTCACTCGTATCCTACGAATTCCTACGGTTCAAACGGAGCTCGATAACCATCAGACTATATTCATACGACATTCATATTTCAAGTTGAGCATTTATTCAATTACATACATTCATTTCAAATAATTACAAGTATTTAAAAGTTTGATTCTAATTAATAAATGTCGGCTAATCATCAACCTTTCCTTTTCCCCGATCTAGATTCAATCATTGCCTATCTTGATCTATATATATCAAAATTAGCTTATTTAATCAAATATTTGTTCAATTTAGTCCAAAACACACATTAAGGCTATTTTACACATTTTCCCTTAAACTTTCACATTTTTATAATTCAGTCCTTATCACATAAAATT
Source organism: Gossypium hirsutum (assembly GCF_007990345.1). Taxonomy (NCBI): domain Eukaryota; kingdom Viridiplantae; phylum Streptophyta; class Magnoliopsida; order Malvales; family Malvaceae; genus Gossypium; species Gossypium hirsutum. The sequence continues at coordinate 25,358,821 of NC_053431.1, read as the reverse complement.
GCAAATTCGTGCAATTTAGTGCAAACCCATGCTTAACCGAATTTAATACATGTTTCTAGTAGCCCATATTTTTAATTTAATCACACTTTTAACCACCACATTTTACATTTTCACAATTTAATCCCTTTCTGACATTTTTGTCAAAAATCACTTTACAAAAACTATTAATCTAACATTAAACCTTCCAAATACATCATAATTCATCAAATTACTCAAGCATTCAACAAGGCAACATGTTAAATATTTAACAGTTTCGAAATTTGAGGTACGGGCTAGCAAGAATACAAAGCAACATTCTCAAAAACATAGAAATCATAAAAACTGAGCCAAAAATCACTTACATGCTCAATACACTATGGCCGAACCTTCAAAGAATAAAAATGGTGTTTTTCCCTTCCTTAGTTTCGGCCAGATGAAGATGAAAGCACTAAAATTTTGTATTTGTTTTATTTATTAACTTATTTTATCAAATTACCTATTTTACCCTTAAAATGTTATAAATTACACCAATTGCCATGCTATCATCATCCACTAACCCATAAATGGACTATTTATCACTTAAGGACCTTTACTTTAATGTTCCATAGCTATTTGACACTTTTAGCTAATAGAACACGAGTTTTACGCTTTACGCGATTTAATCCTTTTTACAAAATTAACCATTTAAACGGTAAAATTTCTTTAGAAACTTTCACGTAATTAATCTATCATGCTGTAAACCTTATTAAAATAATAAAATAAATATTTTGACTTTATATTTGTGGTCCCAAAACCACTGTTCTGATTTGACTAAAAAGGAGCTGTTACAACTTTCCCCCTTAGGGATTTTCGTCCCCGAAAATCTTACTAGTGAAAAGGTTAGGGTACAGCTTTCTCATAGCTTCCTTGTGTTCCCATGTAGCTTCCTCGATCCCATGTTTATGCCAAAGAACCTTCACTAGAGCTATGCCTTTATTTCTTAATTTTTTGATTTCACGAGCTAAAATCCTAATCGGTTCTTCGCTATACGTCAAATTAGTCTGTATCTCAACTTCTACCGGAGAAAAAACATGTGATGGATCAGATCTTTATTGACGTAGCATAGAAACATGAAAGAAGTTATGAATCTTTTCAAGTTCTGACTATAAAGCTAGTCGGTACGCTACAGGCCCTATTCTTTTGACAATCTCATACGGTCCGATAAATCGCGGACTCAACTTTCCTTTACAGTCGAATCGAAAAACCTTTTTCCAAGGTGACACCTTTAGAAACACTCAGTCCCCGACTTGAAACTCAATTTCTTTACGATTCAAATCCGCATATGATTTTTGTCGATTTGAAGCTGCTTTTAAATTGTCGCAAATCATTTTCACTTTTTCTTCAGTTTCTCTAATCAATTCAACCCCTGAATCTTTTTCTCACTTAGTCCAGTCCAGTACAGTGGAGTTCGACACTTGCAACCATATAAAGCTTTGTACGGTGCCATCTTTATACTCGTTTGAAAAATTCTTTTATACGCGAATTCAGTCAATGATAAGTATTTTTCCCAACTGTCCTCAAACTCTAAAATACAACATTTCAACATGTTTTCGATAATCTGAATAACACTCTCAGTTTGACCATCAGTCTAAGATGAAAAGTTGTACTGAAATTCAACTTTTTTCCCAAATATTCTTACAGATTCTTTCAGAATCGCGACATAAATCTCAAATCTCTATTAGAAATAATAGATAGTGGCACCCCATGCAATCGAAAAATTTTAGAAATGTACAATTCAGCTAATCTATCAATTGAGAAATTTGTACATACTGGTATGAAATAAGCAGATTTTGTTAGTCGATCAACAACCCGGATAGCATCTTTCTTTTTCGAAGTTAGGGGCAATCCTGACACAAAGTCCATTGTAACTCTATCCCATTTCCACTCTGGAATCATCACAGGCTGCAGTAAACCAGATGGTACTTGATGTTCAGCCTTGACTTGCTGACAAGTCAAACTTTTAGAAACAAACTCTGAGATATCTCGTTTCATGCCTTGCCACCAGTAAAACTATTTCAAATCGTTGTACATTTTGGTACTCCCCGGATGAATAGATAACCAACTATTGTGCGCTTATTGCAAAATCTTTTGAATGAGTTCTAAATTTCTTGGTATGCAAATTCTATTCCGAAACTTTAAACAATCATCAGTTCCAATCTGAAACTTTAAATTAGGGATAATCTGACATTGAATTCATTTAACTTGCAATTCACAGTCATCTTTCCGAGCTTCACGAATTTGTTGAAGAAAAGCCGGTTTAGCTTTTAATTCAGCTAAAATAGACCCATCATCACAAATCATTAACTAAGTATTCATTGCTCGTAATGCAAACAACGATTTTCGGCTGAGGGCATTAGCAACAACATTAGCTTTTCACGGGTGATAATCAATCACAAATTCATAATCTTTCAATAACTCGAGCCATCTTCATTGCCACATATTCAAATCTTTCTGTGACATCAAATATTTTAAGCTTTTTTGATCCGTATAAATGTGCCATTTTTCACTGTATAAGTAGTGTCGCAAAATTTTCAATACAAACACAATTGAAGCCAACTCTAAGTCATGCGTCAGATAATTCTTTTGATGCAGTTTCAATTACCAAGAAGCATAAGCTACAACATTTTCTTCTTGCATCAGAACACATCCCAGACCATTTAATGACGCGTCACTATAAATCACAAACTCTTTCCCCGATTCAAGTTGAACCAACTGGTGCTTTAGGTAACAGTACTTTCAACTGTTCGTAACTCTGCTAACATTTTTCTAACCAATCAAATTTTACATCTTTTTGAAGCAATTGTGTCATCAGTGTCGCAATCATCGAAAATCCTTTCACAAATCTTTAGTAATATCACGCTAAACCTAGAAAACTATGGACTTTAGACACATTTCTCGGAGGTTTCCAATCAACAATAGCAGAAATCTTACTTGGGTCAAGTCTAATACCTTCAACTAAAACAATATGCCCCAAAAATCCAACCTCTCGAAGCCAAAACTCACATTTGCTGAACTTTGCAAATAATTTATTATCACGTAGAGTTTATAACACAACTCTCAAGTGCTCGATATGTTTAGATTCATCTCACAAATAGATCAGAATGTCGTCAATGAATATAACAACAAATCTGACTAAATACGGTTTGGATATCCAGTTCATCAAGTCCATAAAAACTGCAGGAGCATTAGTTAATTTGAAAGGTATAACAAGGAATCCATAATGTCCGTACCTTGTTCTGGACGCGGTTTTTGGCACATCCGACTCTTTAACTCGCAACTGTTAATAACCCGATCTCAAATCAAACTTTGAAAATACTGTAGTCCTTATGATCTGATCAAATAAATCATCAATCCGAGGTCGAGGGTATTTGTTCTTTATAGTCATTTTATTCAGCTATCTGTAATCGATACACATTCTCATCGTGTCGTCTTTCTTCTTTACAAACAATACTGGTGCACCCTAGGGTGAATAACTCGATTGTGCAAAACCTCTGTTTGTCAATTCTTGCAATTGAGCTTTCAACTCTTTTAATTTTGTTGGAGCCATTCTGTATGGAGCTATGGATATTGGTGTTGTTCCTGATACTAATTCAATACCAAATTCAACCCCTCTGATCAGTGGTAAACCCAGTAATTCTTCTGGAAATACATCCGAAAACTCACAAATGACAAGTACAGATTCAATCTTTTTTCATAACCCAGTAATTCCAGTAAGTATGCAAGATATGCATCACAACCCTTTTTCATACATTTCCGAGCTAACGTAGACGATATCATAGTAGGTACGTCACTCGAATCATCAGACTCAATCGGAAGAATTTCACCATTTTGACATTTCAATTCGATAATTTTTCGTCTACAATTCACAACTGCATCATGCATAGTCAGCTAGTTCGTACCCAAAATCATATCAAACTCATTGAATGGTAAAAGCATCAAGTTAGCCAGAAAACAGTAACCCCGAGCCATCAAAGGATAATTCTTACAAATTTTATCAACTAAAATAAACTTGCCTAAGGGGTTTGATACTTTAATTACAAACTTTTTTTAAAAACTAAATTCATACATATATATGAATGGGCTGATCTAGGATCTATCAATGCAACTATATTAGTATCAAAAAGAGAAAAAGTACCGGTAATAACGTTTAGCGATGATGCCTCCTCCCGTGCACGGATAGTATAAGCTCGGGGAGGTGTTCGTGCCTCAGACCTCATAGTAGAATCTCTAGTAACACCTCAGTTACCACTCATATTTCCAGTGTTTCGGGGTGGTCTCCCTCTAGTAGCCGTATTACTTACTTTTACCGGTTGATCTCTTTTAGCCATAGACTTTTCTGGATAGTCTTGGAGATAATGACCAAGAGATCCACATTTAAAACTAGCTGCACTCATCATTCTACATTCACTGTAATGTCGCTTATTGCAGTGCTTATATTCAGGTCCAACATTTCTAACACTACCTACACTAGCAACAGATGTCGTCTGAAGTTTAGAGCTGAAATGTCTCGCATCTCTATCTCTAATCGAAATCCCTACAGAAGCAGTAGAACGAGGATGATAGTCTCTAGATTTCTTTGATGCTGGCTGATGCGCTTTGCCGGCAAATCTATTTCTAAACTCTTTAGCCTCAGAATTGGATTTTCTTTTCTCTTTACTAAGCTCTTCGACTTTGCAAGCTCTATCTACTAGAATAACAAACTCTTTCAGCTCAAGAATTCCAACTAATAGTCTAATTTCTTCATTTAATCCATCTTCAAAAATTTTACACATTATAGCCTCGGAAGAAACACATTCACAAGCATATTCGCTTAGTCGTACAAACTCTTTTTCGTATTCTGTTACCGACAAACAACCCTAATTCAATTCAAGAAATTCCTTTCATTTCTGATCAATGAACCTTTGGCTGATGTATTTCTTTCTGAATTCAACTTGAAAGAACTCTTAAGTAACTCTTTCTCACAGAACTACAGATATCAAAGTATTCCACCATTGATACGCATTGTCTCCCAACAGCGATATAGCACATTTTAAACATTCTTCAGGTGTGTAAGACAGTCCATCAAATACCCAAATCATGTTCTCAAGCCAAAACTCAGATCTCTCAGGGTCATCGTTAATAGTGGCTCTGAATTCCTCAGGCCCGTGCTTCCATATCTTATCTACAGGTGGTTTATTCAATCATAAAGAATCCATACCTTAAGGAACTATAGGGATCAGTTGGGGAAAAGGTGGGGGTGGAGGTTGCTGAGTAACTGGGTTCGTACGAATGTATTGTGCAAACTACTCATTTGGAAGAAGGCTTCTTTAGCCTCCCCTCCCTGGCTTCTTACTACGGGTTTAGAATCAGAAGGCACTGTCCCTTAAGCGGGAGCAGGCGTATTACTCTTAACCTCATCAACTACAGCTCGATCAGGATCCATTTACTATATAAAAACACATTTGAAAATGTTAGGAGTCATCGCACTATCTCAGTTTATATATATGACATGTATAGCTAGACTCATATATACTACGTTAGTCCTAGAATCGACTAAACCATAGCTCTGGTACCAATATATGTAACACCCCTCACCCGTATTCAACATTGGAATAGGGTTATGGAGTATTACCGGACTTATAACACATGTATTCGTACTTTTCTCATGCATTCAATCAATTTATACAATCATCATTCATTCTCAATCAATTTGTCCCTTATAATAGCCTACAAGGCCTAAAACATACTTTAGGACACAAACTTATAAAACTTTCACGAAACTTTGAAAGTTTTTCTCAAAATAGAGGACACAAACTAGTGTGGGCAGGCCGTGTGTGTCACATGACCACCAAACACGTCTGTGTCATAAGCCATGTGAAAACAGGGGGTACATACTGACTTGGGTCACACGGCCAACCACACGCCCGTGTGTCTAGCCCTTGTACCCCTCAAAATGGCCACACACTCCCGTGTGTTGTAACACCCATTACCCGTATCTGACGTCGAGACAGGGTTCGAGGCATTACCAGACTTAAACATTCACAAACACGCAAAACCGGGCTGTAAAATTTCATTTAAATTAAAAACATTCAATCACATGCATACTGCCCCTTAGACAAGCTATCGAAGCTCTAAACATGTATTAAAGACAGTTTGAGACTAAATCGAGAAATTTAGAAAGTTTTAGGGAAACTTAAAAAAATTTTCCTGAAACAGGGTCACAAGCCCGTGTGGACACAGGGACACGCATGTGTGTCTCCAACACGTCTGTGTCCTCAGGCTATGTAACTCTCTGTTTATAATGTCAGCAAAACAAATTAAACCACATAGCTAGGCCATACGCTCATGTGCTAGGCCATGTCCTCCACATGGTTGAGACACATGGCCGTGTCTCTACCCGTGTGACTAGTACTTAGGCTATTTTCCAAGCCTTTGGTTACCATTAATACTTCACATACTTAAATACATTATAGACACATATAATGTAGCATCAAATAAGTGATTAAACATCCTCCATTAAGACTCAATTGTACTATTCATATGTCAACATACATGTGTTTTGCTTACTCATTTTATACCAAGTCTAAACATACCAAATTCATAATCAATTGAACTTGTCATTTTGATTATTACTTATACATTTATACCATGCTTGCCTAAGTCATTCCACACCGATTTAATGTTCAAGCATTATTAAATTTATCGTACCAAACTTTTATTCTCTGATTATGACCACTTTGTTTGGTCATAAGACATTCATCAAGCATACATACCGTAATACTAATCATTCATATCAAACAAATATCATCAAGTGGCCACACCACCAGGCATCAATACCTAACTTAGATAAATAGACTTACAAGCCATAACCATCATAAGTCACATCTCATGGCTATACATAATGTACTAATATAAGCCAACATCTTGGCCAAAACATAAAAACACATATCAATAATTAAGTCTCTATACATGCCACTCACTTGAAGACATTCAGATTCATCAATACTCCAAAAGAGGTAGCTTGATAGTGTGAGGTTGCCTCCGACGATCTCCAACCCCGAGCTAACCTGTCAATGCTAAAGAAATGGAAATGAGGGAGTAAGCTTAAAGCTTACTAAGTCCATATGAAAATAATAAGAAAATTATCAACATGATTCCATGGAAATATAATCATAATTACACTTTTACTTATTTTCTGGTCATGCTATTTTTTCGAGTCATTATTACTAAATTATTTAGATCGAGAGCTACAGAAATTCAAATTAAGATCCATAAATTTTCCCTGAAACTCGACTCATATATATTTTTCACCATAAAATTTCTAGAATTTTTGTCAAACCAATAAGTACAGTTTATTCTTTAAAGTTACTTCTGTTCTGCTATTTGACAGCTTCGACCTTTCTTTACTAAAAATCAATTATCTCTTAACATGGGGTTTGGATAATGTTCCCATCTGATTCTATTGAAAATAGACTCATTAAGGGATTATTAATATAAATTTTAACCCATTATTTTTGTAAAATTTCTAGTAATTTTCCAAAGTTGAGACAGGGGTGCCCGGAATCACCCTGACTCTGTCTCACAAAAGTTCAAATATCTCATAGTATAAAACTCTTTTGCTTACACCATTTCCTCTATGTGAAACTATACTCAATAAGATTTAATCTCATATCTTATTCAGTTTCTAATTCAATTTCCACAGTTTTTGGTGGATTTTCGAAGTCACATAAGTGTTGCTGTCCAACAATGTTATAGTGCAAATTCATAATAATTAACATAAGTTCATTGTCACATTGATCATGGACTCGTCATTTCATGGATCCCCTATTCAATTACACAATGTAAGTTAACATGATATTGCAACAAAATTCATAATCATAGGCATAGAGATGGTTCACCATTCAACCCTTTTCACTTGTTTATCATATATACACATACATATGCTTCCTCATCACAAGTCATCATTTACTAAAGTATTACTCATGAATTTAGGGTACATACCTGTGCTCATCGTAGTATATCACATAATCGTACCTCTTAACATGCCCTTCTCGAGACTTTCATCACATTCATTACATATCAATACCCGTTGAACACTTGGAATACTATTGGATCCATGAAACCTTGCACATATAGTAACTGATCTAGATGTAACTACATGGACTACTTACAAAAGCTGATAGGTATCCCACCGCTCAAGGATTACCTAGCCACCAGTAGAACACTCAAGGCTGTTGCCCAGAAATCAATCACAGGTATCGTATCCACAATGAACTCAGACCACTCAACAAGCTCGGATGCTCGCATCCATAATGAACTCAGACCACTCAACAAGCTTGGATGCCACATATTTCACGAACTTTGACCACTCAACAAGTTCAGAATCTCATACATATCACGAACTCGGACCGCTCAACGAGCACGGATTTCTAAATTTCTGGTGATATGTCACTTGTATCCTAAACTATTCCTCGGGTTCCAACGGGATTTTCCACACTTGCACTTAGCATCCTCATCGCACTTACTTGTCATGTCGTGAAAAATGATCATAATATCATTCATGCTTTCAATTTCACCATTTTCCTATTCATAGCATAATAAGGCATAACTCAAATAGAAAATAAGTTTTTAAGAATTTACATAACATATATCACATATTTCATATGTCACTTGTCATGTATAATCATTTTCTTGCATTTCATGTAATATTCTTCCACATCATAAATACCATTCCATCAACTTTTCCAATGTATTAAATCATACAATATATGCAATAATAGTAAGGAATATAATTCAAACATAACATTGCATTATTATTATCGTACAAACTTACCTCAAATGCGAGCACAACTACTTTTTCCAATTTAGTCCATAATCTCATTCATTTCCAATCTATGCCTGAATCTCATTTTCCTTGATCTATAATATCAAATTTAGCTTACTAATTAGTCACATTATTCATATGGGTCCAAAAATCATACTTTTACAAATTTACATTTTGACCCCTAAACTTTCACATATTTGCACTTTTGCCCCAATGCTCGTAAAATGATTTTCATTCAACTTATTTATTCTTTAAGCCTAGCCAAACCATTTTAATTACTATAGAAGCCCTAATTTCCACTCAATCACACTTTTACTACCCATTTTACAACTTTTACATTTTAGACTTTTTTAGGTGTTTTCATGAAAAATCACCTAGTAAAAGATGTTCATCAAGCTTTAATCTTTCATATTCTACCATTAAAAATCAAAATACTAACATGTAATGCATGGATCAATTTTTCAAATATAAACCCTAGCTCAAACTAATGGTAGAAATAAGTAGATCATGTTCCCTAGACTTCAAAAATGCATAGAACATTAAAAATGGGGCCCGGGAGTACTTACTATTAAGCTTGCAAGCTTGAAAACCCTAACCATGACTTCCCCCATGCTACATTCAGCCATGAGGAATAAGGATGAGCAAATTTTTGTTTTGTTTTCCCTTTTCAATTCATTTAAGTACTAAATGACTAAAATACCTTTAATACCTTCCTTTGAAATTTTACCTAATCATGTCCATTTTTGTCCAAATATTTAGAACTTGGTCAAATTACTCTTTAAGGACCTCTAATTAATAATTCAATTCAATTTCATGCTTAAAGCTTCTAAAACTCAAGTTTTACAATTTATTTAATTTAGTCCTTAAAGCCAAAATAAGCACTTTAGACATAAAATTTCCTCATGAAATTTTTACATGAACATATAAACATATCATAGGCCTTATAATAATCATAAAATAGTTATTTCCAATTTGAATTTATGGTCTCGAAACTACTGTTCTGACTAGACCCTAATTCGGGAAGTTACAGTGCTAGGCCGTGCCAAACCTATAGGGTATACTGACTTATGAAACACAACCAAGTCATATGCCCGTGTACTTGGTCGTGTGCTAATTAGCGGACACACTGACTTGTACCACACGGCTGGTCACATGCCCGTATGTGACACCGTGTGGAGCATACTGACTTCATTTTAACAACAACTTCAGGGGACACACGGCCGTGTAACATGACCGTGTTTCACACACGACTGGGACACACGCCCGTGTCTCTTCTTGTGTCGACAAAACTAGGCTATTTTCAAAGCCATTATGCCACCCTATTTTCACATGTAAACACAAGCATAAATGGTAACTTTTTTACAACACAATAGGCAGCTATTTCATAACATTTCATACACATATAATTCCAATTCCACATAATATTTAACTTCTTGATGCCATTGTTGAATGCTTGGTTGTTTAGATGTTTTATGATATATTATTAAAGTTTGAAGCTAGATTAAGAAGTTCTATAAAGTGATTTTTGACAAAAATGTCAATTACGGATTTAATTGAGAAATTTGTAAAATCCATGGGTAAATGTGTGAATTAATGGGAAAATGGTTTGATATGAATATAAGGAAAATTCGAGTAGCATGGGCTGGTATTGAATTGTATGAATTTGTATTTTTATGTAATAAGGACTAAATTGTTAAAAATATGAAATAATAGGGGCAAAAGTGTAATTTTACCAAAATGTGTAAATTGTGTCAAATTGAATGAATTAATGATTAAATAACTAAATTTTTTTATTATATAGATTGAGAAATATGAGATTTGGATCTAGAACAGGGGAAAACAAAGTATCAGATTAGTCGACCTAATTCGTCGTTATAGCGAACGAGGTAAGTTCGTATGTTAATAAATGTTATTAAACTGTGCTATAAATTTATCATTATTGTTGAATTGAATTATAATACTGATTGGAAATGAGTACAAGCACAATCAACAGAGTTATGATGTTCAGAAGTCCAGTATGAACCTTAGGAATAACTTAGGATATAAATGTCATGACATTAGGATTACAAGGATATGATATTCGTCTAAGACCATGTCTGGGACATTGGCATTGATATGAGATTTTTGTAAGACCATAGCTGGGCTATTGGCATCGATATACTATAACATGTAAGACTATATTTAGGATATGGCATTGTATGAGTTATACGAGATTTCCAAATATCCTTAGCGATTTCGAATGGTTCAACAGGCATAGTCAAGACGAGAATGAAAGTACAATCAAATTTAGTGTAACGGGTACATACAAATCCTATATGAGAATCAAATGAGGTAATTTGGTGAGTTCTTAGTATATCATGTGTAAGAAATGAGAAAGATTTATGTATAAGTATGTTTTATGCCAAAAATGTGTTTATTTGGCTATAATGAGGTATGAATTGAATGATGTGTGAGATATGAGTTATAGATGTTTTAACTAAATATACATATCGAACATAGTGTGTGAAATACCGTTAATTGATGATATTTCACATGATTCATCTTTACTAAATAGAATGTAATTGATCCACACGAGCAAAGAAATAAATAAACTTGTGAAGCTTTGTTAATTATGTGATTGGAATTATGGTATAAAGATGAAATCAAGTGAATTTATATTATAGTATATGTAAATGTTTAATATGTGCTTATTCAATAAGATAAGTTTAATATCATACGAGCTTACTAAGCTTTATTGCTTACTTTGTGTTATTTTTCTATGTTTTATAGTGATTCAGACGTTCGCTCGAGTTGGAAGTCGGCGAAGATCGCATCACACTATCTGGTTTTTTATTTCAGTATTTATACACTTGTGACTTGGTTATATGGCATGTATAGGCTTGAGTTATGTGGAAATGGGTTTGGTAATGTTGAATGTGAGTTTGGCTTGTATATGATATAATTGTTGGTGAGTATTTAGCCATTTAAGTTGGCTTAATTCATAAGATTTATAAGTGATATATGATGTATATATATATAGCCTTGTGTTTTGGCATGTTTGGTATGGTATAGGGATGATGAATTGGTACATTTTGATTATGATGAATTGGTATATTTTGTGACACGAATTAGATGATAGTATGGTGAGAACTTATGATTATGATGAATTGGTATATTTTGTGACACGAATTAGATGATAGTATGGTGAGAACTTACATATGGACGATAAGTGAAAAATGTAGGTTATGACATATTGATGTGGTATGTTTATGGTTATGATTTGAGTAGTGAAATGGTTGAAGATTAAGTGACATGATTTGTCTATGAATTGGCATGTTTTGGTTGCCTATAAGTGCATTGAAATGGTATGAAATGATGTGGTTTAGGTATGCTTGAGGAGGGTGAGAAATGTGGCTTAAACCAAGCCTAATTTCACCCAACATGGTTGAGCACATGGGCGTGTGACTCGACTGTGTGTCTACTGTAACTTAATTAAACAAGTCAGTGAGATACACGGCTTAGACACACGAGTGTGTCTACTGGCTGTGTGTGGTACACGAATTGGCACATGGGCGTGTGGCCGACCATGTGGCCAAGTCAGTATACCCTCTAGATTTTACACGGCCATGGCATACGAGCGAGTCTCTGGCCGTGTGGTGCAAGTCAGTATGTATGCCCTGTTTTCACATGGCCTGTGACATGGGTGTGTTTGGTGGTTGTGTGAGGCACACAGTTTGTTCACACAGGCGTCTGATCCCTTTATGCATGAAAAGTTTCTAAGTTTTCCAAAGTTTTCAAATGTTATTGGTTTAGTCCCAAACCTCTTTCAAGCATGTTTTAAGGTCTTGTAGAGCCTTATAAGGGACATTGAGATTATATTTGATTGATGATTATGTGATAATGGCTTTATGTTTAAGAAATGTATGTTTTATGTTGTGATTTGATCGGTAATACATCGTAACCCTATTTCGGTGATACATACAGGTTAGGGGTGTTACAGAAACAAAAGTCTAGAGTCAGAAAGTTTGTTGGGAAAAGAAATTAGAAAATTGATAAGAAGATAATCTTATTTTGATAACTTCTGTGACAGCCCTAAATTGACCCTACTCGAAAAGTGGTTTCGGGACCGCTAAACCGAGTCACCGAAGTATTTGAATATGATATTTATTGTCTAAAATATGTGAATATGAATGTGTGAAAGTTTTAAGCTTCGATTTAGTCGATTGCATGTGGATTTAATTAATAGGACTTATGTGTGACACTTTTAAAAGGTGATAGGTTAATCTATAAGGACCTATTAATGCATGTTATAAAAATGATGGGTTTGCATGTCAAATTTCCATTTATAATAAGTAGTGGCCGGCCATGGTATGGGTCATTGATGATAATATGTATTTTCTATTAGCATTATTAGTTTACAAAATAAAATAAAGAATTAAGAATAATAAAACATGTGGTAAATGGGAGGAGAAACCAAAGTTTTCATCTTTGCTCCTCATTGCCGTGACTAGGAGAGAACAAGCTTGGAAAAATTCAGCTATGGTGGTTAGCTAAATCAAGCTCAAGAGCTTAGAGGATCAAAGTTGGATAAGGGAAAGGAAAAAGTGATCGAATAGCCGTTGAAATCATTTGACAACATCCGAGATTTTTGTTCGTCAGCTATCGAACTCGGGATTGTCGAAGTCGAAGTCATCCACACTATCTAAGCCCTTTTGGTACTCTTTTAGTTAAACGTTGATAATGGCATGTATAGGACTAACCTTTGTTGTTAATCAAGTACCTTTGGTAATGTGTATATATTCGGATAGCCATGCGAAAATGGCTTAAATATTTTGAGCATAGTATTAAAATCATTTTGTATATATATGGTTATTGAGAGGTGTGGAAATGCTTGGCAATGATTAGCCATTGGAATGGTTAATCACGATCATATTTGGTGCTATGTATGTCAAATGGCTAGTTGAATCATGGAAACTATGAAATAGGTGAAATTTACCTTAAAATAGATGCTGACAGCAGCAGTGATGTGAGTTTGAAAATTCACTAAAAATAGTAGGAATATAATTAAATAATGAATAAATTATGTAATCGAACCCTGATGAGTCTATTTTCATATGGAAGAAGCAAAACGACCATATGAGCCATATTTTATGAGATGTTTAAGTTTTCCTACAACAGGGCCAGAACGGTTACTGGATCCCCTGTTCTGACTTTGGAAATTTACCATAAATTAACCAGAAATAATTAGAAGTCATGATTTATATGTACAGATTCCTTTTTTAGTCTAGTTTCATTAGAAACAAACGGCATATGTATTGAAGCCCTGTACAGGGAGATATCTAAGTTGTAATGCATGAAGGTCAGAGTAGTCGAACCCTGAAACAGGGGAGACTTTAACTAATAAACTGTACTAATTGGCCCAACCAAAAAATTCTAGAAAACAATCTGTAGATGGATATATGAGTCTAGTTTCAGGGAAAATTTACGGAATCAGTTTTCAAGTTTTGGAACTTGAGATATGATTTTTAAGGTGACAGTGACGCAGTTAGCCAGCTTGTCTGGAAATTTTTAAAATGAACTGTGTAAATAAATGAATTAAGTTCGTTAACACCTCGTGTTCGACTCCGGCAACGGTCTCAGGTGCGGGGAGTTACAATTTTATTGGTATCAGAGCTACGGTTTTGTCGATTCTAGGACTACCGTAATACATTGGGGTCTAGCTATACATGCCATTGTGTGTCTATTTGATAGTGTGGTGATTTCTGACAGTTAAAAATGTGTTTGTTTATAGTAATGGATCCCGATCCCAACCGAGCGGTAGCTGATGATCTTGAGAGTGTAGCGCCTGCTCCCGCACAAGGGACAGTGCCGGTGGACTCTCAACCTATTGCTAGTAATCAGAATGACGAAGCTAGACAGGCTTTTTATAGCGTAATGAATGATTGGTTCAACCAATACATTCGAACTAATACGGCTGTTCCACAACCCCCATTTCCGACTAATACAACCCCTGCACCTGCGATACCTCCGGTAACTGACCAGATAAGGTTAAATAAGCCCCCAGTTGATAGAATCCAAAAACACGAGGCTACTGAATTTAAAGCTATAGACAGCGACGATGCCGAGCAAGCTGAATTTTGGTTGGACAACACTATTCGGGTACTTGATGAACTATCTTGCACAGCCGATGAATGCCTAAAGTGTACGATCTCCTTGCTACGTGATTCTGCCTACTATTGGTGGAATACGTTGATTTCTGTTGTGCCCAGAGAGCAAGTAACTTGGGAGTTTTTCCAAACCGAGTTTCGAAAAAAGTATATCAACCAGAGATTCATTGATCAAAAACGAAAAGAATTCCTTGAACTTAAACAAGGTTCCATGTTGGTTACTGATTATGAACGAAAGTTTGTAAGGCTTAGCCGGTATGCGCGAGAATGCATTTCCTCAGAAGCTGTAATGTGTAAACGTTTCGAAGATGGACTGAACGATGATATAAAGCTGTATGTTGGCATTTTAGAAATCAGAGAATTTGTGGTACTTGTCGAGCGAGCTTGCAAAGCTGAAGAGCTCAGTAAGGAGAAAAGAAAAGCTGATATGGGAGCAAAGGAGTTTCGTAAGAGATCTTCGGGAAATCCCTTTCAACAGTCATCGAAGAAATTTAGAGATGATTTAGGCCGATCTAGAGACATGTCGGGCTTTTCTAGACGAGATCGTGATCGACCCCCTGTGAGTACACGAGTCACTTCGGTTGCCAGTGTTGGAAATGATCGTCGAGACAGAACAGAGTGCCAGTATTGTGGTAAATGGCATTCGGGAAGTTGTAGATTCCATGACTGCTCCTGTTATAAGTGCGGATCAGCTGACCACTTTATCAAGGATTGCCCGAGACTGTCTGAACAAAATGTAAATCAGAGTGGGAAACCGGGTGCTACTACTGCTCGAGGTAGACCATCTAAAAATGGCGGGGAATGCTAGTGGCGGTCAAAGAGGATTTAGAGATGTTACCACCAGATCTGAGGCTCGTGCTCCTGCCAGAGCTTATGCTATACGTGCACGCGAGGATGCTTCTTCGCCTGATGTTATTACGGTACATTCACTCTCTTTGATACTAATGTGATTGCATTGATTGACCCTGGTTCTACTCATTCTTATATATGTGAGACTTTAGCATCCAGTAAGACTTTACCTGTTGAGTCTACTGAGTTCGTTATTAGAGTGTCGAATCCCTTGGGTCATTGTGTGCTTGTTGATAAGGTGTGTAAGAAATGTCCCTAGTAATTTGAGGTTCCCGTTTTCCGGCGGACTTGATGCTTTTACCGTTTGATGAATTTGATGTTATTCTCGATTTGGATTGGTTGACCGTGCATGATGCGGTTGTGAATTGCAAAAGCAAGACTATTGATTTGAGGTGTGCAAATAATGAGATAATCCGAGTTGAGTCTACTGTCTTGAATGGATTGCCAACAATAATATCCTCGACGTTAGCTCAAAAATATGTGAGAAAGGGGTGTGAAGCGTATCTTGCATACGTGCTTGATAATGAAAAATCAGGAAAGAAACTTGAATCGGTACCAGTGGTTTGTGAATATCCGGATGTTTTTCCCGAAGAATTACCGGGGTTACCACCTATTCGGGAGGTAGAGTTTGGCATCGAACTTGTACCTGGGACTACACTGATTTCGATAGCTCCGTATCGTATGGCACAAACGGAATTAAAAGAACTGAAAACTCAGTTGCAAGAGTTGACGGATAGAGGTTTTACTCGACCGAGTTTTTCACCTTGGGGTGCACCAGTATTGTTTGTGAAAAAGAAGGACGGAACCATGAGGTTGTGCATCGACTATGGTCAGCTAAATAAAGTGACAATAAAGAATAAATATCCGTTACCGCGTATTGATGATTTGTTTGATAACTAAAGGGAGCCTCAGTGTTTTCAAAGATAGATTTGAGATCGGGTTATTATCAGTTGCGAATTCGGGATTCGGATATACCCAAAACTGCTTTCAGAACGAGATACGGTCACTACGAGTTCTTAGTGATGCCGTTTGGGCTCACTAATGCCCCAGCGGTATTTATGGATTTGATGAATCGGATCTTCAGACCGTTTTTGGATCAGTTTGTAGTTGTGTTTATTGATGATATTTTGGTCTATTCGAGAAATGAAACCGATCATGCTGAACACCTGGGGTTAGTGTTGCAGGTTTTACGGGATAAGCAGTTATATGCTAAGTTCAGTAAATGTGAGTTCTGGTTGAGAGAAGTTAGCTTTTTGGGACATGTGGTATCTGCATCGGGTATTCGAGTTGATCCGAGCAAAATTTCAGCCATACTCAACTAGAAGCCCCCGAGAAATATTACTGAGGTTCGGAGCTTTTTGGGACTTGCCGGTTACTACAGACAGTTTGTAAAGGGTTTCTCGATGATAGCCACACCAATGATGAAGCTACTTCAGAAAGATGTTAAGTTCGAATGGTCAGAAAAATGTCAGAAAATTTTTGATCAACTAAAAACTTACTTGACTGAAGCTACAGTGCTAGTGCAGCCTGAATCAGGCAAAGAGTTTATCATTTACAGTGACGCATCCTTACTTGGGTTGGGTTGTGTATTGATGCAAGAAGGTCGAGTTGTAGCTTATGTGTCGAGACAATTGAAGCCACATGAGAAAAATTATCCAACCCATGATCTCGAACTAGCTGCCATCGTATTCGCTTTGAAAATATGGCGACATTACTTATTTGGTGAGAAGTGTCATGTATATTCGGATCACAAAAGTCTCAAATATTTGATGACTCAAAGAGACTTGAATCTGCGACAAAGACGTTGGCTCGAGTTGTTAAAAGATTATGAGCTTGTCATTGACTATCACCCGGGAAAGGCTAATGTGGTTGCGGATGCTTTAAGTCGTAAATCACTGTTTGCTTTACGAGCGATGAATGTACACCTGTCTGTTCTATCCGACAATGTGTTAGTAGCAGAATTAAAGGCCAAACCATTGTTGATTCACCAAATTCGTGAAGCTTAGAAAGTCGATGATGAATTGGTTGCAAAACGGGCTGAATGCGTTTCGAATATGGAATCAGAGTTCCAAATTGATGATGACGATTGTTTGAGGTTCAGAAGTCATTTGTGTGTTCCAAGAAATTCAGAACTTATTTCGATGATTCTGAACGAAGCTCATTGTAGCCGAATGTCAATTCACCCGGGGAGTACGAAAATGTACAACGATCTGAAGCGTCAGTTTTGGTGGCATGGTATGAAACGAGACATTTCCAATTTTGTTTCGAGGTGTTTAATATGTCAACAAGTGAAAGCGGAACATCAAGTACCTACAGGTTTACTTTAGCCGATCATGATACCTGAATGGAAATGGGATCGAGTCAGGGTTGCCATTGTCGGCAAGTAAGAAAGATGCGATTTGGGTTGTTGTTGATAGACTGACTAAGTCGGCTCACTTTATCCCCGTACGTACGGATTTTTCATTGGATAAACTAGCTGAATTGTATGTTTCTCAGATTGTAAGATTACACGGGGTACCTATTTCTATTGTGTCGGATAGAGATCCGAGGTTCACCTCGCGATTTTGGAAGAAATTGCAAGAAGCTTTGGGTACCAAGTTGCATTTTAGCACCGCTTTTCATCCACAAACTGATGGTCAATCCGAGCGGATAAGTCAGATACTTGAGGATATGTTGAGATGTTGCATCCTTGAGTTTAGTGGTTCATGGGAGCGGTATTTAGCTTTGATTGAATTCGCTTACAACAATAGTTTTCAATCAAGTACTAAGATGGCGCCTTACGAGGCTTTGTACAGTCGTAAATGCCGTACACCATTGTTTTGGACCGAGCTCGGTGAAAGTAAAATTTTCGGAGTTGATTTGATTAAAGATGTTGAGCAGAAAGTAAAAATAATTCGTGAAAGTCTGAAGGCAGCATCAGATCGTCAGAAGTCGTACGCGGATTTAAAACGAAGAGATATTGAGTATCAGGTGGGAGACAAAGTGTTTCTTAAAGTTTCACCTTGGAAAAAGATACTCAGATTTGGCCGTAAGGGCAAACTGAGTCCGAGGTTCATAGGGCCATATGAAATATCCGAACGAGTTGGCCCAGTGGCATATATATTGATTTTACCCCCTGACCTCGAGAAGATTCACAACGTTTTTCATGTCTCAATGCTCGGTAGTCCCTAGTGACATGTCACTCATATCCTACAAATTCTTATAGTTCAAACGAGGCTCGGTAATAAATAAACTATATCGATAAGGCATTCATAATCCAAATATATCAACTACTCAATTATACACATTCATTACAATTATTTCAAGTATTTAAAAGTTTGATTCTAATTATACGAACTTACCTCGAGTTGCTCGGATTGAAACTATTGACTATTCGTCTACTTTTCTTTTTCCCCAATCTAATTTCGATCTCGGCTTATCTTGATCTATATATTATCAAATTTAGTACATTCAGTATTCAATTAATTCAATTTAGCCCATAAATCATATTTTGGAAAATTTACACATTTTCCCCTAAACTTTCATATATTTACAATTTAGTCCTTTTCATATAAAATTGCAAATTCATGCAATATAGTACAACTACATGCTTAGTCAAATTTATCACATGTTACTAGCAGCCCATATTTTCAATTTATTCACACTTTTAACCCCCATATGTTACATTTTCTCAATTTAATCCATATTTTGCATTTTTGTCAAAAATCACTTCACAAAACTAGTTTAACTATTAAAAAATACTCAAAATCCATCATTAACCATCAAATTACTCAAACATTCAACAATGAGAACATGTTAAATCTTTAACCATTTCAAAATCTAGGGTACGGGCTAGCTAGAATATGAAGCAACGATCATAAAAACATAAAAATCACCAAAAACTGAGTCAAAATCACTTTCCACTTTAACTTCCAAGTGACAGAACCCTAGGGAGCAAAATTTTCTTCTTATTCTTCTTTAAAATCGGCTAAGTGAAGATGACAATGAGAAAATAGATTTTTGTTTTAATTATTATATCATTTATTAACCATTTACCATTTTAACCTTAAAATTAATTCAAAATTTAATTTATACCAAACCATTAACATCCACTAACATAGAAATAGTATACTTATCACTTAAGGACCTTTAATTTAATGTTCTATAGCTATTTGATACCTTTAGCTAATAGATCACAAGTTTTGCACATTACTTGATTTAGTCCTTTTTACCGAATTAAGCATTCAAACAGTAAAATTTCCTTACGAAACTTTCACACTATAATTCTATCATGCTATAAAATTTAATAATATAATAATAAAATAAATACTTTTACCTCAGATTTGTGGTCCCGAAACCACTGTTTCTATTTGACTAAAAAATGGGATGTTACATGAGATATGAGTGAAGTAAGAGTGTCAACTTCATCTATTCTAGCGACTCGTCTTCCTGACGCTACTCAATTGTTTGCCATTGATAATTGTTTCTAGCGATCCTCTCAATGATTTCATAAGCCTCATTATAAGACTTAGAAAGGAGAGCACCATTAGTGGAAGCATCCACTATCATCCTCGTGTAGGCATTGAGACCATTATAAAACGTCTCAAGTTGGATGCAAGTGGGATTCTGTGATGAGGGCACTTCCGTAATAATTCTTTTTACCATTCCCATGCCTCATACAATGACTCATCATCCATTTTTTAGAAAGCAGTGATCTCGTTCCTCAACTTAGCATTCTTGCTAGGTGGGAAATACTTCGTGAGGAATCTTTCTGCTAACTCTTTCCATGTGGAAATTGAATTTGGCAGTAATGAGTTCAACCAGGCTCAAGCTTTGTCCCTTAGCAAATATGGGAATAGCTTCAATCGTAATGCATTTTTGGGTACTCCAACTAACTTGAAAGAATATTTCATCTCCATAAATAGTCTTAAGTTAAGACGAGGATCTTCAGTCGGCATTCTATTGAATTGGCCTACTGTCTGAAGTAGCTAAAACATGACTGGCTTTAGCTCGAATTATTGTGCCTCGATTTCGGGTCTTCTAATACTCGAATTAAGATCATGAAACACTGGCACAACATACTATCTTAAAGCTCTATCCCTATCATCAGCAATAAGGATAGGATTTTGAGCAGGATTTGCTCTGTTTCCTTGATTCAAATTTTCAAGGTTCATCTCTTCGGTCCTTCTCTGAATTACTTGTCTTCTTCGTTGTCAAAAAGTTCGTTCAATTTCAGGGTCTACAGGGAGTAAATCGATAATTCAATCAATGCTCATAAACCCTGAAATAATCACAGAAAAATTAATTAAGTTAAAATTGAACAGAAAAATAAATCAAAATGCAAAACTAACAAATTCACAAATAATGACTTTTTAAAACAGTCCCCGGCAACAGCACCAAAACTTGAAATGACGGAAATGTACAAGTGTACACAATTGCAACAAGTAATAAAGGGGGTATTTATAGGTTGAGATGACTGCTAAAATTAGAAAATTCAACAACTATAGAGTCCCCCCATGGCCGGCCGTGCATGTGGCAAGTTTGAAGAATTCAAACTTGCTATTTTAAGGTAAGGGCAAATCTAGAAAGGCACAAATAGTGGAGGGGTTTGAATGCAATTTGAAGGAGTCTTCAAGGGTCATTTTGCAGGTTAAATAATCAGCCAAGCAAGCTGATTGGGTCAGCATGTGGGACGGTTTTGGGATGCCTAGTGCTCAGTTGGATCGGTTTTCTTGATTCAACTCAACTAAGCCACTTTTCATAATTAATTAGTAATAATTTATTTAACCCAAATTAAAATTATATTATGAATTAATACACATAATTTGGACTGTCGTAGGCTAAAAAATTAGTTCACCTTGATGCTTCAGAATTACTTCTCAGTTTTGTGCTTCTATCAGTGTCTGCCGAGCCCTTTTTTGGCCTTTGTGCGAATTTGTCATGTCAAAAATGATCAAAATTAATCAAAATTTATTATAAAATTAAGTAAAACTCAACATGTTAATAATTTAAGTACAATTTAATTATTTTATAATAATTAAATATTTTTCGACAAGAATTTTACCAAAACTGCATGAATTTGAGTTAAAAAGGGCATGAAAAAGTGTGTATATTTTCGTATTTCCAATAAGAGAAGTAAAGAAGTGAAATTTAGCAAAAGAAAGATAAATACTCGTATAACCTCTATTTATTTTTCAAAGGAATAAATTGAAACATATTGTAAATTATGTGTAGAGAATGCAAAATAAATTAAAAATAATATTAGTGTGGGATTGATGGAGAGAAATAATATTTAAAAATATTATAAGAATTAAAATGAGTAAATTGAGATGTATGAGACATGATAAATGAAAGAGGAAGCAATTGTGAAATGTACAAGACAAATTGGAAAGTGAGATTAATTAAATAAGATGTGAAAGTGTAGAGAAATATGTAAATAAGTATTCATGAGTTAGAAATTATTAAGTGGGAAATGATTTAATTAGTAATTAAATGAAATTAGTAAAGTGAGTATAGTAAGTGATATAAATCATGATAGAGTAAATAAGCGACAAAGTATGATAAAGTGATATTGAAATGCATTTATAGGGGTGTTATTAAACTGTATAGGGCTAAATTGGAATGATTGTAAAGTTAAGAGTAGTGAAAATTGATGCAAAGGAGGGCTAAATTGCAAGAGTATAAAAATATAGAAGTGTGAAATAGAGACACTTAAATTTAATTCTAAGAGATATTAAAGTAGTAAATTAATGAATATTGATTTGTAAGAAAATAAGGATTTAAAATGCAAATAGTGTAAATTTCTTTATATGCTATTAATTGATAAACAATAGCAATGGAAACCAAAATATAAAGGGCCATGTATACAAGATATGAACACATTGGATATCAAGTGATAGTGGCACTTCGATGCAAATTAGTGATAGTGGCTCTTTGGAGCATTCCATTATAATGAGTCTGAACTTTGATGCATTTCAGTGTTAATTTCACATACCTTGCTTGTTCAATAAAGTCTACTGTGGATTAAATGAAAAATGATTATTTGAAAAAAAGTAAGAATGATTATTGAATCAATGAAATTTCAAGGACAAAGGTCATAAATAATATATCAAAAGACAATTTAAGATCAAAGAAAATGAAAGTTGCAATATATCAAAAGACAGTTAAATCAAGAAGCTTGACATGATGTATTAAGGAAAGGACTAAATCGTAAATATGAGAAAAGTTTTTGGCTTAAATGTAAATATTCAAAATTTAGGGGATCAAAGTGTAAAATTGAGAAAGTTGAAGGACCAAAAGTGAAAATAATCTAATTTACTAAGATATGGAATTGGCATGCACGGACCAAATTGAATAGGTGAAGAATTGTGAGGGACTAAATGACAATTTTACTAAATTAAGTGATGATTCAAGGATCGAATTTTGAAAGATCATAAAGGGTAAAATGGTCAATTAGCAAGAGGGAGAATTCGAGAATGTAATGATGATGTTGATGATATTTTGGTATTTTTTTAATTAATTAGTTAAAAATTATTTTATTAATATTTTACTTAGATATTTATTATTATTTTATTTCGAAAATGGTAGTATAAAAAGAAAGGAAGGATAAAGGAATTTTATCATCCTTCCAACGTGAGTGAAAGGATGAGAAAATAAGTTTTCTTTTCTTTACAATTTAGTCCTTTGTCATGAAAACCTACCTTTTTACCAATTTTTTTTGAAAATTTCATTGGATATTAAAGAGAGAAGATGAAGTAGAGATTCTACAGAATAGGTTTATCAATTTAGAAGTAAGAAAATAGTAGATGAAAGTGGAGAAAATGAAAAGGAAAAGGAAGAAAAGTGGTGAAGATGAGAAATGCATGGAAATGAAGAAATTCTTGACAAAGAATATAAGTTTCATACTAAACCTACTTGTATTTCAATAGATTGAGTTAAAGATGTTTTGGATGAGATGTATGAAACATGTATTTAATCTAAATACTAGAAATATAAAGTATTTGATGAAGAATAGAGTCTTAAAACACTAAATTGATAAGAGGGAATGTGATTTGTATGGTGAAAAGTACTAATATTTAGAAATGAATATGTAATCTACACATAAACATAAGCGTCTAAATTGTATACTAATAAAAAATATGGCAATTATGTGTGAATGAATGAAAGATAAGGCAAATAACCATGGAAAAAAATAATTTTTTCATTAAAACAATTTGGACAACAGTAGTGACTTAACTTTAAAAATTCACCAAAACTTATAGAAATTTATTTAAGATCAAATTAAATATGTAATTAAAGCATATTGAGTCTAGTTTCATATGGAAGAAACTGTGAAAGAAACGGAATTTTATAGTTTGAGATATATTAATGTTCATGAAACAAGGTTGGAGCGGATTCGGGTTCCCTTGTTCTGAATTTGGAAAATCATAAAAAATTGTAAAAAAAATTATTAGGGTTTTAAATTTATATTTTAAAATTCTTAATGAACCTATTTTCAAGAGAAACAAACGAAAACATCATCCAAACCCCTAATAAGAGATAATTAATTTTTAGTAAAGAAAGGTCGAAGCTGTCAAACAGAAGAACAGGGACAAATTTGAAGAACTTACTGTACTTATTGGCTAAGTCATAAATTCTTAAATTTTTATGGTAAAAATATACTTGAGTCTAGTTTCAAAAACATCAAGCAGATCTTAATTTTGAATTCTGTAGCTCAAGATATAAAAAATTTAGTGAATATGACTCAAGTGGATTGCTTTGATATGAACACATAAGTAAATAGTGGAATTATAAATAATGTTACATATAAGCATATTATATACTAAAAGATAAAGATTCTAGCAAATATATACATAACGGATGTGGAATGGAAAGGAGGTGGAGGAAAAAAAATATAAATATATATATAGTAGATGAATTTGAAATGTTTTGAAATGGTTGTAAGTGATGGAATGATTAATACATGTGAGTATGTTTAATTGAATTGATAATGTAACGCCCCAATTTTCGGGAATTCTGTGAATGTTGGCATAGGTTTAATTATGTTAGTGGGCCTCTAGAAGGCCCAAGCTTAAGATAGAACCCGACAATTTTAGTTAATTTTTGTTCCATAAGAAAAAGGGGGTGAAATTATGAAATAGAACCTATATGAAAATGTTTGAAAATGCTATAGGCTAAATTGAAGTGGCCAAATAAATAGGAGTGCAAAATAGGAGGATTTGCATGACAAACCTCCCATTTTACATGAAGTGGCCAGCCATCATGTTGTTGTAGACAATATGAGCACTTGATATCCATAATTCATGGTACAAATTAATAATGGGTTAGGTAAATGTTCTATGATAATGGATTAGGTAAATATTCCATGATAATGGGTTAGGTAAATGTTCCATGATAATGGTTTAGGTAAATGTTCCATGATGGGCATTTCATGTCTTTTGTATTAAAGAATTAAATGGATGAAATATGAAATTTTATTAAAAAAAGGGTGAAAAGAACAAAGTTTTGTCCATCTTTGTTCATCATAGCCTAAAGTTAGAGAAGAGAAAGGAGAGGAGAAAGCTCTTGTAACACCTCGAACCCGAGACCGACACCGGAGTCGAACACGAGGTGTTAACAGACTTTAAACCCCTTATAAAAATATTTCCCAGACGCTTCCCAATCTGCGTACTAGTCGCTTTAAAAATCATATCTTGAGTTTCACAACTCGAAAATCAGTTTAGTGATTTTTACCTGAAACTAGACTCATATGCCCGTCTACATATTTTTTTCTAGAATTTTTGGTCAGGCAAATTAGTACAGTTTATTAGTCAAAGTCCCCCATGTTACAGGGACCGACTACACTGACCTTTGCGCATTACGACTTGGATATCTCCCTGCACAGAGCTTCAATACTGATTCCGTTTGTTTCTATGGAAACTAGACTCAGAGAGGAATCTATACATATATGGTATGACTCCTAATTATCTCTGGTTAATTTATAATGAATTTGCAAAGTCGGAACAGGGAATCCAGAAACTGTTCTGGCCCTGTCTCACGAGAACCTGAATATCTCTTAACATACTGTCCATATGATCGTTTCGTTACTTTCCTATGAAAATAAATTCATCAGGGTTCGTTTACATAATTTATTCACTATTTAATTCCATTCCTACTATTTTTAGTGATTTTCCAAATCTACATCACTGCTGCTGTCAGCATCTGCCTTTAAGGTAGACTTTACCTATTTCATAGTTTCCATGATTCAACTAGCCCTTTTAGCATGAGTAGCACAAATGATGATGGTGATTAACCATTCCCATGGCCAATCCTTGTCAAGCATATTCACACTAAATGATTATAACATTATACTCAAACATATATAAGCCATTTTCGCATGGCTAACCAAAATTATACAAGTCCAAAGGGTCCATGATCCACAACAAACGGGTAGTCCTATACATGCCATATCCAGAGTTCAACTAAAAGAGTACCAAAAGAGCTTTGATAGTGTGGATGACTTCGACTTCGATGATCCCGAATCCGATAGCTAACGAACAATATCTATAAAACAGAGAGCCAAAGCAACGGGGTAAGCATTTTAAAGCTCAGTAAGTTTCAAGTAATGAAATCGGCTTTGACTAAAGTATTGCATTCACATAGCTAAATAAATCACTTTATTAATTCACATTCTCATAAGCATACTTACTTCACACTTCATCAACATATACACACACAAGGTATCAACCTATCTAAAAGCCGAAAATTCGTTAGTCGATTGAACGAATATTATTTAAAACGAATCGACTTTTTTTTTTTTTTCGAAGCACATGCAAACATACCTTATCGTTTGGGTTTATCGAGCATATTAATTGAATTTATTGCAGCACAAAACGCTCACATTCAAACCCAAGTTTCTTCGGAATTTAGCCCGATATAACCACAAGCTCAATTGCCTTCGGGTCTTAACCCGGGTATAGCAACTCGCACGAATGCCTTCGGGTCTTAGCCCGGATATATCAACTTGCACAATTGCCTTCGGGTCTTAGCCCGGATATATCAATTCGCACAAACGCCATCGGGTCTTAGCCCGGATATATCAGTTCGCACAAATGCCTTCGGGTCTTATCCCGGATATATCAATTCGCACAAATGCCTTCGGGTCTTATCCCGGATATATCAATTCGCACAAATGCCTTCGGGTCTTATCCCGGATATATCAATTCGCACAAATGCCTTCGGGTCTTAGCCCGGATATATCAATTCGCACAAATGCCTTCGGGTCTTAGCCCGGATATATCAATTCGCACAAATGCCTTCGGGTCTTAGCCCGGATATCATTCAAATGCTCATGCACACATATATCAACAATCATGACACATCCATATTTCACTTTCGTTACTAAGGCTCAAACACAAAGCATTTATTAAACCTTTCCAATTTCGGCTCAATAGCCACACACAAAGAGCATGATTTCGATTGGCTTTATAACATAGTCTCTATGCACATTCGACTATCCGTCATAGTATGACTAATCATTTCAATATAATTCAAGTAGGGTCATTACTCGAAGACTTACCTCAGATGTTGTCGAACGACTTCAATGGCTATTCAATTACTTTTTCCTTCCCTTTATCGGATCTAGTTCCCCTTTGCTCTTGAGCTTAAGTTCAACAAAATTTAAAATAGTCATTAATCGACTATTCAAATATTACTTTCAGAATAATATATATATTGATCCGACTTTCACACACATAGATTATAGTAAGCTTTATAATAATCAATAAATAATTCATTGGCAAATTTTCATTAATGTTTACAACAAAATCACATATTCACTACGAGCTGTTTTCCTGAGCAGTAGTTACTAAATTATTTATAACTAGAGCTACTAAACTCCAAATCACTTTCCGTTAATTTTCCCTGAATATAGACTCGTATATCTTCCATCCATAAAATTTTCAGAATTTTAGACTTGGCCAATCAATACCAGATTTTTCTTAAATTTTCCCCTGTGTCACTATTTGACTATTCTGACCACTCTTCACTACGAATCAAATTTCTCATTTTACAGAATTCAAAATGTGTTGTATTTGATCTCATTTGAAACTAGACTCATTAAGGATTCTAAGCATATAAATTTTATCTTATAATCATTTTTATACAATTTATAATGATTTTCTAAAAACAGAACAGGGAATCTAGTAGTCATTTTGACTCAGCCCCACAATACTTCAAATATCTCAAGATCGGTAACTCTTTTGTTTTTATAGTTTCTTTTGTAAGAAAATAGACTCTTCAAGCTTTAATGACATAATTCACTCAGCTTCTAATTCAACTCCTACAAATTATGGCGATTTTCCAAAATCACCTTACTGCTGCTGTCCCCAAACAGATTATTACCAAATCAAATACTAACATTAGCATTTCACCTTAATAGCTAGCTTACCAAGCCTTAATTTAACATATAATTCACACATATCACATTCAGCTATATATACATTTATCATATTTCCATTTCAGCATATATAACTAACATTTATTCCGAAATTTTAATATCTAATTGCTTATAAACTTTCTTCGGATGTCGTCGACTAATTGATCGGCTACTCAACTACTTTCGATTTTCCCCGATCTAAATCCAATTTCTTGGTTTCTTGATCTTAACATATTCAAATAAATCTCATTTTAACATATTTTCATTCAATTTAGTCTAATAACGCATAAATGGGTAAATTACATTTTTACCCCTAATATTTCGCACTTTCACAATTTAGTCTTTATTCCACAAAACACAAAATACACAAAATTTGGTCACACTCCTTAAGGGCCGAATCTTCCTAGTACCCATATAAGTCCATACATTTCATTTATTTCACCTTTGAGTCCTTCAAAAATTTATTTTTGTAATTTAGCCCTAACTACTCAAAATCACCAAAAACTTCAACACAAAACATATTAATCTTTAACATATCTTTCATTTTTCATCAACAACTATCAAAAAGCTCAAGCACTCATCAATGGCAAAACACAAAATCATCATCAATTCACAAAATTGAACCATGGGTTTTAAAGAACACAAAGCAATGATATCAAAAATGTGAAAATTATCAAAAACCAAACAAAAGACTAACCTTAATCTAACTCCCAATGGCCGAACCTTAGCCAAGCTTTTCTCTTTTTCTTCTTTCTCCAGTTTCGACAATGGAGAAGATGATTGATAGTGGCTTCCTTTCTCTTTTTTTTTTATTCTTTCTTTAATTCATTATGTCTCCAATAACCCAATTTCCTATTATAATATCTAATTCAACAAATAAATTGCCCATCATCAATCCATCTTGGCCGGCCACTATAAGGGAATTCGGCAAATTTGACATGCAAGTCCACCTTTGTGTTGACATGCACTAATAAGCCCTTTAAAATTAGCCTATCATATTTCACCATGTCTCATGCTGATCCCTATTTAATAATTCCTCATACAATTGGCAAAATTAGGGAATAAAATTTCCACATATGCATGTACACACATAATAAGCATAGAATATAACAATTAATTATTTTCATAACTCGGTTTTGTGGTCCCGAAACCACTTCCCGACTAGGGTCAATTTAGGGCTGTCACAACTCTCCCCCACTTAAGAAATTTTCGTCCCCGAAAATCTTACCGATAAATAGGTTTGGGTATCGTTCTTTCATCGAGCTCTCGGTTTCCCAAGTAGCTTCCCCGATCCCGTGTTTGAGCCATAACACCTTAACTAACGGAACCCTTCTGTTTCGCAACTCTTTCACTTCACGAGCTAGGATACGAATTGGTTCTTCTTCATAACTCAAGTCAGATTGAATTTCAACTTCCGAGGGATTAATCACATGTGACGGATTGGATCTATAACGTCGAAGCATCGAAACATGAAAAACGTTGTGAATCCTTTCAAGTTCAGGGGGTAAAATCAATCTATACGCCATTGGACCAATTCTTTCGGATATTTCATACGGCCCAATGAACCTCGGACTCAATTTGCCCTTACGGCCAAATCTGAGTACCTTTTTCCAAGGCGAAACTTTAAGAAACACTTTATCTCCAACCTGATATTCAATGTCTTTTCTTTTCAAATCCGCATACGACTTTTGACGATCTGTGGCTACCTTCAGACTTTCACTTGTTGACATATTAAACATCTCGAAACAAAAT
Source organism: Gossypium hirsutum (assembly GCF_007990345.1). Classification (NCBI taxonomy): domain Eukaryota; kingdom Viridiplantae; phylum Streptophyta; class Magnoliopsida; order Malvales; family Malvaceae; genus Gossypium; species Gossypium hirsutum. The sequence continues at coordinate 25,328,859 of NC_053431.1, read as the reverse complement.
CGGAGATGTCTCGTTTCATAGCATGCCACCAAAATCGACGTTTCAAATCGTTGTACATTTTCGTACTCCCCGGGTGAATTGACATTCGGCTACAATGGGCTTCGTTCAGAATCATCGAAATGAGTTCCGAATTCCTTGGAACACACAAACGACTTCTGAACCTCAAACAATCATCATCATCGATTTGAAACTCCGATTCCTTGTTCGGAACACACTCAGCCCGTTTTGCAACCAATTCATCATCGACTTTCTGAGCTTCACGAATTTGATGAATCAATAATGGTTTGGCTTTTAATTCAGCTACTAACACATTGTCGGGTAGAACAAACAAGTGTACATTCATCGCTCGCAAAGAAAATAGTGATTTCCGGCTTAAGGCGTCCGCAACCACATTAGCCTTTCCCGGGTGATAATTAATGACCAGCTCATAATCTTTCAACAACTCAAGCCAACGCCTTTGTCGCAGATTCAAGTCTCGCTGGGTCATCAAATATTTGAGACTTTTGTGATCCAAAAATACATGGCACTTCTCACCAAACAAATAATGTCGCCATATTTTCAAAGCAAATACGATGGCAGCTAGTTCGAGATCATGGGTTGGATAATTGCTCTCGTGTGGCTTCAATTGTCTTGACGCATAGGCCACAACTCGACCTTCTTGCATCAATACGCAACCCAACCCAAGTAGGGATGCGTCACTATAAATGACAAACTCTTTGCCTGATTCGGGTTGCACTAAAATTGGAGCTTCAGTCAAATGAGTTTTCAGTTGATCGAAACTTTTCTGACATTTCTCCGTCCATTCGAACTTAACATCCTTTTGAAGTAGCTTCGTCATTTGTGTGGCTATCATCGAGAAACCTTTGACAAATCGTCGGTAATAACCGGCGAGTCCCAAAAAGCTCCGAACCTCAGTAATATTTCTCGGAGGTTTCCAGTTAAGTATGGCTGAGATTTTGTTCGGGTCAACTCGAATACCCGATGCGGATATCACATGACCCAAGAAGCTAACCTCTCTTAACCAGAACTCACACTTACTGAACTTAGCATATAACTGCTTATCCCGCAAAATTTGTAACACTAGCCTCAGATGCTCGGCATGTTCGGTCTCATCTCTTGAATAGACCAGGATGTCATCAATGAACACAACTACGAACCGATCCAAATATGGTCTGAAGATCTGATTCATCAAATCCATAAATACCGCAGGGGCATTAGTGAGCCCAAACGGCATCACTAAGAATTCGTAGTGACCATATCTCGTTCTGAAGGCAGTTTTGGGTATGTCCGAATCTCGAATTCGCAACTGATAATAGCCCGATCTTAAATCTATTTTTGAGGACACTGAGGCTCCCTTCAGTTGGTCGAACAAATCATCGATGCGCGGCAACGGATATTTGTTCTTTATCGTCACTTTATTCAGCTGACGATAGTCAATGCACAACCTCATGGTTCCGTCCTTCTTTTTCACGAACAATACTGGTGCACCCCAAGGTGAGAAACTTGGTTGAGCAAAACCTCTATTCGTCAATTCTTGCAACTGAGCCTTCAACTCTTTTGACTCGGTTGGTGCCATACGATACGGAGCTATCGAAATCAGCGTAGTTCCAGGTACAAGCTCAATACCAAACTCTACCTCCCGAACAGGTGGTAAACCCGGTAATTCTTCAGGAAAAACATCCGGGTATTCACAAACCACCGGCACAGATTCGGGTTTCTTTTCTAATTCTTTGTCATCAAGTACATACGCAAGGTATGCTTCGCCCAACCTTTTCTTACATATTTCTGTGCCAACATTGAGGATATTACAGCTGGCAACCCATCCAAGTCCGCCGGAAAACAGGAACCTCGGATTACTAGGGGACATTTCTTACACACTTTGTCGACAAGCACGTAACGACTCAAGGGATTTGACACCCGAATTACGAACTCAGTAGACTCAATAGGTAAAGTCTTACTGGATGCTAAGGTTTCACGTATGTAAGAATGAGTAGAACCGGGGTCAATCAAAGCAATTACATTAGTATCAAAGAGAGTAAAAGTACCGGTAATAACATCAGGCGAAGAAGCATCCTCGCGGGCACGTATAGAATAAGCTCCAGCAGGCGCACGAGCCTCGGATCTGGTCGTAGCATCTCTAGATCCTCTCTGACCACCACTAGCATTGCCCGTATTTCTAGATGGTCTACCTCGAGCAGTGGTAGCACCCGGTTTCTCACTCTGATTTACATTCTGTTCAGACATCCTCGGGCAATCTTTAATGAAGTGGTCAACTGATCCACACTTGTAACAGGAGCGGTCATGGAATCTACAACTCCCCGAATGCCATTTACCACAATATCGACATTCTGTTCTGTCTCGACGTTCATTCCCAACACTGGCGATCGAAGTGCCTTGGGTACCCACAGGGGGTCGATCATGATCTCGTCTAAAAAGGCCCGAAGTGCCTCTAGACCGACCCACATCATCTCGAAATTTCTTCGATGCCTGTTGAAGAGACTTTCCCGAGGATCTTTTACAAAACTCTCCAGTTCTCACATCAACTTTTTGTTTTTCTATTCTAAACTCTTCGGCTTTACAAGCTCGCTCGACATCGTCGCTATCCGTAGCCTTAAATTCAGTAGCCCCATGTTTTCGGATTTTGTCAACTGGGGGCTTATTTGACCTTATTTGGTCAGTTACCGGAGGTATTGTAGGTGCGGGGGTTGTATTAGTCGGGAATGGAGGTTGTGGAACAGCCGTATTAGTTCGAATGTATTGGTTAAACCAATCATTCATCACGCTATAGAAAGCTTGTCTAGCTTCATCATTCGGGTTACTAGCATTCGGTTGAGAGTCCGCCGGCGCTGTCCCTTGTGCGGGAGCAGGCGCTACACTCTCAAGATCATCAGCTACCACTCGGTCGGGATCGGGATCCATTACTATAATTAAACACATTTGTAAATGTCAGAAATCACCACACTATCAGATAATCACATAAAATGGCATGTATAGCTAGACCCAACACATTACGGTAGTCCTAGAATCGACTAAACCGTAGCTCTGATACCAATCAAGTGTAACACCCCGAACCCGAGACCGACACCGGAGTCGAACACGAGGTGTTAACAGACTTTAAACCCCTTATAAAAATATTTCCCAGACGCTTCCCAATCTGCGTACTAGTCGCTTTAAAAATCATATCTTGAGTTTCACAACTCGAAAATCAGTTTCGTGATTTTTCCCTGAAAATAGACTCATATGCCCGTCTACATATTTTTTTCTAGAATTTTTGGCCAAGCCAATTAGTACAGTTTATTAGTCAAAGTTCCCCATGTTACAGGGACCGACTACACTGACCTTTGCGCATTACGACTTGGATATCTCCCTGCACAGAGCTTCAATACTGATGCCGTTTGTTTCTATGGAAACTAGACTCAGAGAGGAATCTATACATATATGGTATGACTCCTAATTATCTCTGGTTAATTTATAATGAATTTGCAAAGTCGACACAGGGAATCCAGAAACCGTTCTGGCCCTATCTCACAAGAACCTGAATATCTCTTAACATACTGTCCATATGATCGTTTTGTTACTTTCCTATGAAAATAAATTCATCAGGGTTTGTTTACATAATTTATTCACTATTTAATTCCATTCCTACTATTTTTAGTGATTTTCCATATCTATATCACTGCTGCTGTCAGCATCTGCCTTTAAGGTAGACTTTACCTATTTCATAGTTTCCATGATTCAACTAGCCCTTTTAGCATGAGTAGCACAAATGATGATGGTGATTAACCATTCCCATGGCCAATCCTTGTCAAGCATATTCACACTAAATGATTATAACATTATACTCAAACATATATAAGCCATTTTCGCATGGCTAACCAAAATTATACAAGTCCAAAGGGTCCATGACCCACAACAAACGGGTAGTCCTACACATGCCATATCCAGAGTTCAACTAAAAGAGTACCAAAAGAGCTTTGATAGTGTGGATGACTTCGACTTCGATGATCCCGAATCCGATAGCTAACGAACAATATCTATAAAACAGAGAGCCAAAGCAACGGGGTAAGCATTTTAAAGCTTAGTAAGTTTCAAGTAATGAAATCGGCTTTGACTAAAGTATTGCATTCACATAGCTAAATAAATCACTTTATTAAATCACATTCTCATAAGCATGCTTACTTCACACTTCATCAACATATACACACAAGGTATCAACCTATCTAAAAGCCGAAAATTCGTTAGTCGATTGAACGAATATTATTTAAAACGAATCGACTTTTTTTTTTTTTCGAAGCACATGCAAACATACCTTATCGTTTGGGTTTATCGAGCATATTAATTGAATTTATTGCAGCACAAAACGCTCACATTCAAACCCAAGTTTCTTTGGAATTTAGCCGGATATAACCACAAGCTCAATTGCCTTCGGGTCTTAACCCGGGTATAGCAACTCGCACGAATGCCTTCGGGTCTTAGCCCGGATATATCAACTTGCACAATTGCCTTCGGGTCTTAGCCCGGATATATCAATTCGCACAAACGCCATCGGGTCTTAGCCCGGATATATCAGTTCGCACAAATGCCTTCGGGTCTTATCCCGGATATATCAATTCGCACAAATGCCTTCGGGTCTTATCCCGGATATATCAATTCGCACAAATGCCTTCGGGTCTTATCCCGGATATATCAATTCGCACAAATGCCTTCGGGTCTTAGCCCGGATATATCAATTCGCACAAATGCCTTCGGGTCTTAGCCCGGATATATCAATTCGCACAAATGCCTTCGGGTCTTAGCCCGGATATATCAATTCGCACAAATGCCTTCGGGTCTTAGCCCGGATATCATTCAAATGCTCATGCACACATATATCAACAATCATGACACATCCATATTTCACTTTCGTTACTAAGGCTCAAACACAAAGCATTTATTAAACCTTTCCAATTTCGGCTCAATAGCCACACACAAAGAGCATGATTTCGATTGGCTTTATAACATAGTCTCTATGCACATTCGACTATCCGTCATAGTATGACTAATCATTTCAATATAATTCAAGTAGGGTCATTACTCGAAGACTTACCTCAGATGTTGTCGAACGACTTCAATGGCTATTCAATTACTTTTTCCTTCCCTTTATCGGATCTAGTTCCCCTTTGCTCTTGAGCTTAAGTTCAACAAAATTTAAAATAGTCATTAATCGACTATTCAAGTATTACTTTCAGAATAATATATATATTGATCCGACTTTCACACACATAGATTATAGTAAGCTTTATAATAATCAATAAATAATTCATTGGCAAATTTTCATTAATGTTTACAACAAAATCAAATATTCACTACGAGCTGTTTTCCTGAGCAGTAGTTACTAAATTATTTATAACTAGAGCTACTAAACTCCAAATCACTTTCCGTTAATTTTCCCTGAATATAGACTCGTATATCTTCCATCCATAAAATTTTCAGAATTTTAGACTTGGCCAATCAATACCAGATTTTTCTTAAATTTTCCCCTGTGTCACTGTTTGACTATTCTGACCACTCTTCACTACGAATCAAATTTCTCATTTTACAGAATTCAAAATGTGTTGTATTTGATCTCATTTGAAACTAGACTCATTAAGGAGTCTAAGCATATAAATTTTATCTTATAATCATTCTTGTACAATTTATAATGATTTTCTAAAAACAGAACAGGGAATCTAGTAGTCATTTTGACTCAGCCCACAATACTTCAAATATCTCAAGATCGGTAACTCTTTGTTTTTATAGTTTCTTTTGTAAGAAAATAGACTCTTCAAGCTTTAATGACATAATTCACTCAGCTTCTAATTCAACTCCTACAAATTATGGCGATTTTCCAAATCACCTTACTGCTGCTGTCCCAACAGATTATTACCAAATCAAATACTAACATTAGCATTTCACCTTAATAGCTAGCTTACCAAGCCTTAATTTAACATATAATTCACACATATCACATTCAGCTATATATACATTTATCATATTTCCATTTCAGCATATATAACTAACATTTATTCCGAAATTTTAATATCTAATTGCTTATAAACTTTCTTCGGATGTCGTCGACTAATTGATCGGCTACTCAACTACTTTCGATTTTCCCCGATCTAAATCCAATTTCTTGGTTTCTTGATCTTAACATATTCAAATAAATCTCATTTTAACATATTTTCATTCAATTTAGTCTAATAACGCATAATGGGTAAATTACATTTTTACCCCTAATATTTCGCACTTTCACAATTTAGTCTTTATTCCACAAAACACAAAATACACAAAATTTGGTCACACTCCTTAAGGGCCGAATCTTCCTAGTACCCATATAAGTCCATACATTTCATTTATTTCACCTTTGAGTCCTTCAAAAATTTATTTTTGTAATTTAGCCCTAACTACTCAAAATCACCAAAAACTTCAACACAAAACATATTAATCTTTAACATATCTTTCATTTTTCATCAACAACTATCAAAAAGCTCAAGCACTCATCAATGGCAAAACACAAAATCATCATCAATTCACAAAATTGAACCATGGGTTTTAAAGAACAAAAAGTAATGATATCAAAAATGTGAAAATTATCAAAAACCAACAAAGACTAACCTTAATCTAACTCCCAATGGCCGAACCTTAGCCAAGCTTTTCTCTTTTCTTCTTTCTCCAGTTTCGACAATGGAGAGATGATATGATAGTGGCTTCCTTTCTCTTTTTTTTTATTCTTTCTTTAATTCATTATGTCTCCAATAACCCATTTCCTTATAATATCTAATTCAACAAATAAATTGCCCATCATCATCCATCTTGGCCGGCCACTATAAGGAATTGGGCAAATTTGACATGCAAGTCCACCTTTGTGTTGACATGCACTAATAAGCCCTTTAAAATTAGCCTATCATATTTCACCATGTCTCATGTTGACCCCTATTTAATAATTCCTCATACAATTGGCAAAATTAGGGAATGAAATTTCCACATATGCATGTACACACATAATAAGCATAGAATATAACAATTAATTATTTTCATAACTCAGTTTTGTGGTCCCGAAACCACTTCCGACTAGGGTCAATTTAGGGCTGTCACAGCTCTTGAATGTTCGGTCACTTGGGGAAGAAAATTGAAGGTAAGTTCATGGTAGTTTGCTTCTATTTTGAGGTTCATGAGTTCTTCTTGATTCTACCTTAACTCTTGAAGCATATTTTGGTTTTTAGTTGTGTTGTGAGCATTTAGTCATGAATTAAAATGAGGAAATAGTTGTTGTTTCATGTTCTTTTGATGAAAATGGAAGATAGGTGAAGTTGAGCCAAACAAATGAGCATGCATGTGCCTTAGATGCTAAAGGGAAAATCGGCTAACATGTTGTGCTTTAAAATGATGGAATGGAGATTATACTTAAGT